>NW_004443973.1:7292347-7392704 GCF_000243295.1 Trichechus manatus latirostris | reverse complement strand
ATGGTATGGCAGGGCAGGTCTAGCTGAAGAGGGGTTACTGGGACAGGTTGTTTGTGGCACTTACTACAGCCACCAGGGCAGGTCGGTAATCAGTGTAGGGCAGGTTCCAGTAGGCGGTGCTTGTGCTGCTTGGTGGTGTGATGTTAAGTCCACGGTGCAGGTAGGCAGGATGTAGGGGGGAGATTGTGATGTGTGGAGCTAAGATGGATATGGGAGAGAGGAGAGAGGAACAGGAGCAAAAAACATACAGACAAACAAAAAAGAGTGCTCTGGGAGCTTGCTGTTGGAGTGGAGAGATGAGAGACTATGAAATGGAGAAAAACAAAAAGGGGAAGAAGAAGAGAAAAGAAAATAATGAATAAACAAAAATCAGAAAGGAAAAAGAACAGCAAAGCTCCCAGGGATCCCACTGGTGCACCTATGAGGTCTGGGGTAGTTGTTCTCCAGTGTTGCAGTACAGCCTGGCTAGAATGCATAGAGGTATTCAGTGCCAGGTATTCAGGGAAGAGAAAGACAAAGAAGGCATAGAGAGACAAGAACCTGAGTAGTGAAGAAAGACAAAAAAGGGAAAAAGAAGGAAAAGAAAACAAAACAAATTAAAAAAAAAAAAGAACCAGACAAGCCCCCCCAAAAAAGAAAAGAAAAAGAAAACCCAAGAGAAAAGAAATGCCCTCAGGGATCCCTCTGCGCATCTGTGCAAGCAGAGGGGGTAGATTCCAAACCACACAGAACCGCCTGGCCAGAACAGGCTCCCAACTCAAGAAAAGGAAATGAAAACAAACATACAATTGAAAACAAACAAAGAAACAAAAGCCCTGGGATCCCACCAGCATGGCAGCCCAGACCGGGAAGCAGTTCCACACTCGAATGGAGGTCCGTAGCCCCTCAAGAAGAAGCAAAGATGGCGCACAGAGCCAGATATTTGAGTGAGAGGAGGGGGAGGTGGTGAGAGGTAAGGAAGAAATCAAAAGAAGTGGAAAAAAGCAACACCAGCAGCCAACAAATGGCACTCAGAGAGCCAGCCAGTGCAGGCGGGTGGAATCCAAGCAACTGGTGCTTCCCGAACAAGAGACTGTGGCCGCAGGAAACAGAGGAGTCTGAGTGAGGGTGAAGAAGGGTGGGGGGTGGGAAAGCATATATCGCAAATTACCGGAGCTCCGCAGCCCCTCAGGCAGAAGCAAAGATGGCACACGGAGCCAGATATTTGAATGAGAGGAGGGGGAGGTGGTGAGAGGTAAGGAAGAAATCAAAAGAAGCGGAAAAAAGCAACACCAGCAGCCAACAAATGGCACTCAGAGCCAGCCAGTGCAGGCGGGTAGAATCCCAGCAGCTGGTGCTTCCCAGACAAGAGATCATGGCCACAGGAAGCTGAGGAGGCCGAGCAGGGGTGAAGAAGGGTGGGGGGTGGGAAAGCATATATCGCAAATTACTGGTTGTTTTGTCTCCTGCTGGAAGATCCGTGAAGCTGCTTTCTCATACCCCCTATTTGCTGGTCTCCGATAGGAGTCCAAGATGGTGGATCCGTGCTGCATTAGCTGATAGGGGACTTCTGCATGAATCTCTCCTCGCTCTCCATTCTCTGTCAGTTTCTCACTCCATTTGGTGCTTGGGTGAGTTCTTTATCTCTTCATTTGATGTTTTAGGGTTTCAGGACTACTGTTTTCTCTGTTTGGCTTAGTTTTTTGGATCTTTGCTGTGGAGGGACAGTGTGGTGCTTCTGCCTAGAGCACCATTTTGCTGGAAGTCCAAAAATATTAATTTAATTGCCTTTTTCAAAATTAAATACTTTTTCTCTTTTAAAAAAATCATTAAAAATATGAAAAGGTAAGCCACAAACAAACAAAGATAATATACTTGCAAAGCATAATCTGACAAAGTGCTTGAATCCAGTATATGTAAAGAATGCCTACAACTCAGTAAGAAGGAAACAACTCAGTAAGAATAGGTAAAATATTTGAACAGAGACTTCACAAAAGAAGATATACAAACGCCAATGAGTACGTGAAAAGATGCTACCTACCATCATAAATCATCAGGAAAATGTCAATTAAAAGCACAATGAGATATTACTATACACTTCACAATACCAAGTATTGATGAGGAGGTGGGCAACTGGAACTCCAATATATTGCCTGTGTGGGAGCATAAGATGGTACAATTTTTAATAAAGTGAAATATATACTTGCCATATTACCCACCAATCTCCTTCCTAAGTATTGGCCCAAGAACAATAAAAATGTATGTCTACCTAAAGACTTATATATGAGTGTTTAGAGTAGCATTATTCATAAGTCCAAAACTGGAAACAACTCAAGTGACCATCAACTAGTGAATGGATCATCAACTTGTGGTATATCTATACCATAAATGCTACTCAGCAATAAAAGGAACAAATATTAATACACTCAACAACATGAGTAAATCTCAAAAACATTATGTTAAGTGGAAAAAAATACAAAAAAGACTACGTACTATGATTTCATTTATATGAAATTCTGGAAAAGGCAAAATGTTAGTGACAGAAAGCAAATCATTGGTTGCCTGGAGCCAGGGAGAGGGATTGACTGCAAAGGGCACACAGGAACTTTTTAGTGTGATGGAAGTGGTCTATCTTGATCAATTAAATGTTTACACAACTGTATACAATTACCAGCATTCATTAAACTGTAGACTTAAATTTTTATCTTATGTAACATATACCTCAATAAAGCTAGGGGGAAATACTCTTTTTTTTTAAAGACTAGACTTTAAGAATCTCTTAAAAAGGAAAAAGTTGGCATGGGATAGGAGCAGAAGTGTATTCCCTTCTGCAAAATAACCCTAAGAAAATACACATAGAAGCTAGCCAAAATACATAACACATTGACTTTTTGAAGCTAGGAAGCTGTCTTCTTTGATTTTTTTTTTTTTTTTTTTTTTTTTGTGCACTTCTATTTTGCATCTCAAGAAAAATTAGAAACAAAGCAATTACACTTTAAATACTTTTGGCTGATTTTTAATATGTACAAAACTAAAAACCAGTTGTCATGGAATTGATTCTGACTCATGGCCATGCTGTATGTGTCAGAATAGAACTCTGCTCTGTAAGATTTCCATTGGCTGATTTTTCAAAAGTAGATTGCCATGCCTTTCTTCCAAGTCACCTCTGGGTAGATTCGAATTGCCAACCTTTCAGTTAGCAGTCGAGTGCATTAACAATTCACACTACCCAGGAACTCCTTGTACAAAACTACTAAATACTAAATAGGCTCCCAGAGAAGTTCTTCAAACCAGGAGACTTTTCCATTTGACCATAGCCCCTTAAGGCATTTAAAGGCAAGTGAGAAACAGATTAATTTTTTTTTTTGCAGTGCTTAGCTATTTCATCATGCTTTTCTGTTGCCAGAAAGCACATTTATGATTCATCAGTCAACAACCAGTGTCAGATAATTCGCCATTAACACACTTCACCTGCACTGTGATGACAAATCTATCACAACTTGCAAGAGATCCCGTTGAAGATGAAACTGAAAGAAATTGTGGCCACATGTTGTTTCAAACCTGTATTCATTATACTTCCTGACTGCATGTCATACAAGAGAGGCCAAACAGATGTGTAAAAATAGCTGTTTAACAGAGGGGAAAACACTGTAAAATTGTTTATAGCAGGACAGCGGGTTCTTATAGGCAAAGTAAATTACAAATAGATTTCTCAATTACTTTTTAAAGCCTAGTATTTGATTCTTATATAACAGTCAAAAATCAATTTTGCATGGAATTTATGTGAATGCCTCATTATTAATAAAACAGCAGTTGGCGCCTGCTACTTCCTCCCCAAAACAGCAGCACGCAGTAGGGAAGCATTCATGTGCCAGGCTATGCAATCCTTTATCTTTTTATCCTCTGGTTCAGCATCATAAAAAACAAAGGCAACAGATGAATTCCAAGCAAATTTTAGGCATAATCTTCTGGCAGCATCTATTCCAAAGGGGGCCTGGAGAGATGCCTTGGAGTATTCAGTGGTGGGTATTGGAGAAGCCCTGACTCCCACACTCCTTGCTTATATTGGACCCCTAAGGCCATTTTGTTTTTTATTTAATAAACTTCTAATCGAGCAAATAACTCTAGTTGTAGAAAAAGGCATTGAACTCCATCTCTCACTCTATCGTTTGCATATCCCACCACTGTACTAGAGTTCACTATTGACCAGATGAACTGATTTCAAATGGTTGGCCTGTGATGCTTTTTTCCAAATCACTCAGTGACAATTATTAAGTTTTAAAAGAAAGGAACTTGTTCCTGGTTCAAACATTGCAAGCATATAACAAGCATATTTATCTCCAGTTCACAAATAGGAAAATAGAATTCCATTAATGATCACAGAACATAACACTCCGCTCTCTATTTTGTACTTGATTCATCTAATGATGAATCCCTTCCCCAAATGAAAAGTGTAGTGCAATAAGAAAACCTAGCTTCTCTAGTTAGTCTTCCCTAACCAGCTGGATCCACCACCTGTCTGTCAGTTTTTTGTCATATTGTGGTGGCTTGCGTATTTCTGTGGTGCTGGAAGCTACGCCACTGGTCTTTCAAATACAGCAGGATCACCCATGGTGGACAAGTTTCAGCAGAACTTCCAGACTGAGTCAGATTAAGAAGAAAGGCCTAGTGATCTACTTTCAAAAGTTAGCCAATGAAAACCCCATGGATCACAACAGAATATTGTCTGATACGGTGCTAGAAGATGAGCCTTCTAGGTTGGAAGCCACTCAAAAAATAGTGGCCATAGCAATGGACTCGAGCATACCAACGATCGTGAAGATGGCACAGGACCCGGCAATGTACATGGGGTCACCATGAGTCAGAGCCAACTCAGCAGCAACTAATCACAACAAACCAACTGGGTCACTTTGAACAAGTTACATTACTGCACTAGACCACATTTCTTCACCAGTAAAATAAGAGGGTCTTCAAAATGATCTGAGGTTTCCTCAGATTATAAACAACCCTAAGCTCAGGGCAGTGAGAATAAATCATTTTATTCCACTACGTGTGAAAAACAAAAGGAAAAGTGTTTGTCTGGCCACAAACATGGGGAAACACACATCTTCCAAGGTTAAATACAACTAAACAGTAGCTACCTGCTATTTCTTCTCGTGGGTCCACACCTCAAAGATACCAACAGAGAGAAGGCAGGAAGGTACGCTGGGTGCTTGCAGATACCAGCCAGTTTCTCCTTGATTTCTATCTCTGTTCAGCACATAACACCTGGCAACTGCAAACAAGCCACACATGCCCCCTCAGCTTCCGTGTCAGCAGGTAATTAGGAATGTAGTGTCAACACAATCATTAACCCAGCCTCAAAACACTGTGATTTGATCTAGTTTAAAATTTCTATTTGAAATAGGCGTATATGACAGACAACCTCTTGCTGATCTCCAATGCCAGGAGTTTATTTAAAAATGAAAGTTCAACTGGATAAGAAGGTCTGTCCATGAGTTTGTCTTTAAGGACTGGGTCTGACATATTATGTATTGAGAAACAAAGTGGCTTAAATATTATCGACTTATAGAGCAAAAAAAAATTATTACTTTTCCTTCTATTCTTTTTCTATTTATGCACATGGTTAATCAGACTTAACCAGTCTTCACTGAGAATCACACAGTTGATGCAACTGTAACCAGTAAAATCAGTATTCTTTTGGGGCAAAAAGAAGGATACATTTTCAAATTCACACTTGGGGTTTGTTACATAAGTACTGCTAATAAACTCAAAGAGAAGCTTGTTCATTGCTAACTATACTAGACTACATGAATGGCCCCAATTCTTCACCCTACCTGTATCTATGTCCTTTGCCATGTAGTGACTTATCAGTTCTTCTCAATAAAGAGGCAAAACTTGTTTCTCCACACCTTGAGTCTGGGCTTGGACATGTGATTTGCTTTGGTCAATAGAATGAGGAGGAACTGACAGGTGTGCAATTTCCAAGCCTGGGCCTCAAGAGGTCTTGCATGTTTCTGCTTGCCCTCTTCTACTTCTCTCATTGCCATGAGAAGGACATGCCTGGGTTTTTCATGGGTCCTAGGAGAAGGATGAGAGACATGTGGAGCAAAGCTGAGTTATCCCACACAAACTCAAACTAGAGCACCCAGCCCTCAGGCACTAGAGGGAGCCCAGCTAAGATCAACTGAACCCTATAGATGC
The DNA here is from genome assembly GCF_000243295.1 of Trichechus manatus latirostris. NCBI lineage: Eukaryota > Metazoa > Chordata > Mammalia > Sirenia > Trichechidae > Trichechus > Trichechus manatus. Next base: position 7,386,521 of record NW_004443973.1, on the reverse strand, counting down.
AGGAGAAAAAATATTTACTGTGGTATGTCACTGAGATCTTTTGGCTGTTATGCAGCAATTTTATGGCAGTAGCTAACTAATATATTGACCTTTCTTAATGCTGACTGGTAGTGATGCTGATGTTGAAATTGCCACATCTCAAAAAATTTGAGACTATCTGATCTTTCCTTATCGTTATTAGCATGAGTTCTACTTGATCCTGAGTCATTATAATTTTATTCTTTTTTGGTAAACAATCTTGCCACGTTCTCTCAGCATCTTAGTCAAGGAGTTCTCAAATTTTGGTGTGCCCAGAATCACCTGAAAGGCTTCTTAAAACACAGATTACTGGGTCCCACTCTCAGAGTTTCTGATTGAGTAGGACTGGGATCAGCCCTAGTGTCCCTGGATAGTTCAAATGGTTAATGCACTGGGCTGCTAACCCCAAGTTGGAGATTAAGTCCACCCAGAGGCACTTCAGAAGAAAAGTCTGGTGATCTACTTCCAAAATCAGCCATTGAGAACCCTATGGAGCCCAATTCTACTCTGACACACATGGAGTAACCAGGAGTTGGAATCAACCCAATGGCAACTGGTTTACTGGGGGGTCAGCCCCAACCTGAGAATGTACATTTCTAACAAGCTTCTAGCTGGTGCAGATGCTGCTGGTTCCAGGACCACACTGTGAGAACCACTCCCTTAGGCCATTAAGGGTTGAGTACAAGGTTGACAGTTCACATAGTCATCTGTGTTTTCCAAAGGCACATTTTCCATCACCTTCTCCCTCTGACCAGTAAATGAGTGGGATCAGAGCCAAGATTTCACAACCTTCCCAGATGAGTTCTCTCTGCAAAAGGCAGTCTCTGCAACAAACAGCAAGCAAGGTTACCAAGCCACACAGCAATGTCTTGGCACCACCCTTTGCCCAGATTTACCGTTATTCCAATGGTTTGGGAAGCTTTCTGGCTTGCACACAAGATGCACTGATTTTGGAGGTTAAAACAGAGTTCACACTTTTTCTCAGTGTCTACCTCAAAGCATTTGTTCTCTTAAATTCCTCATCCTAGAATTCCAGGGTTTTACTGTCAGAAAAAAATCTTTGCCCTATCTATTTAAATGTATGCAATCAATTTCCCTCTCCAGGCCCCATGGCAGGTATTCTCCTTTCCTCCCACTTGCTGTGCGAGCACTGATCTCCCACTGGGAAAACAGCAGCTTTTTCTCATGGTGCAGCTCAACTCCACCTAATTTCTCTTTTACAATGGTCTTCAGTTAAACTTGAACTCAGACACTCACACATGGCTCCTTAACATCAGCAAGAGTTGGCAGGATGCTGGGTCCTCTGAGTGATGTTTATTTGCAGGGCTGCCTCAGAAAATTGAACCAAAGTGAAAAGCTGCCCCTTGAAACTTTGAAAAATGCAACAGGGAAATAGTAAGCATTATAAAGAACTGGCCAGTCGGCTTTACCTTTCACGACCTCTTTTCTAGTTTTTTTTTAATAAAGCATGGTTTTCATCTGCTAACTGCTACATCATTCTAACTCAATGATTGTGCTTTGAAGAAGGGTAGGGTAGCCCTTGAGGTATGTGAACACTTGCCCAGGGACCTGGGGAATGTCTGGCAATTTTCTCCCTATAGTCTCAAATAGTGGAAATATTTCCAATCTGTTTTATGGAAGTACATTGGCCCTATTTTGAAGATCTTTTTTTGGAGGGGGGGGGAAATATTTCATAAGAATCTTTATGGTCAATAATTCACAGTCAACCTCTATTTTTTTAATAATTAAAATTGTTTGCTATTTGACTATTAAAACAAAAGTATTGTTTTCATTCAACAAATATTCATCAAGCATCTATTATGTGCAGGTGCTATGCCTGTTGACTGACACACAGAGATGAGAAGACCCTCTTTGCTTTCCAAGTGCTTATAATTCTTTTGATGAAACAGACCCAAAAATGAATAAATATTCCTTCACTCATTCAATACTTATATATTGAGCTCCTATTATGTCCTACCACTAGACGTCTGTCAGTTTTTTTTACTGTGGTGGCTTACATGCTGCTGTGATGCTGGAAGCCGTGCCACCAGTATTTCAAATACCAGCAGGGTCACCCATGGTGGACAGGTTTCAGCAGAGCTTCCAAATTAAGACAGACTAGGAAGAAAGGCCTGCCAATTTATTTCCAAAAATTAGCCACTGAAAACTTTATGGATCGCAACAGGGCATTGTCTAACTCGCTTGCTTTGAACACATCGTCAGGAAAGATCAACCCCTGGAGGAGAACATCATGTCTGGTGAAGTAGAAGGCCAGCGAGGGCAAGGGAGGCCCTCGGTGAGATGGATTGGCACAGTAGCCACAACAGTGGACTTGATCATGCTGGAGATCGTTAGGGTGACACAGGACCAGGCAACATTTCGTTCTGTTGTCTATAAAGTCGCCATGAGTCAGAGCTGACTCAATGGAAGCTATCTGTTATGTCCTAGGACTCCTGAGAAAGGTGAATCAAGCAAGAGCTGCAGAACCTCCCCTATCTCCTCTTGAGAGCGTATCGCTACCTCAACACAGAGAGCCAAATGATGAGTGAGTCCCACGTATGGAAGAGTAGATGGGAGTTAGAGTCCATGAAACTTAAAATTATAAAATCCATTATATCCACTCTCTTCAATCTTAAGATGATTTTCTTTTATGTTTATCAATAGTTGACAACTAACTGCTGGTTAAGTCCTCTTTCTGCTAAACCAGACCGGTTATCTAGTAGTGAATTATTTCACTAAAATGTTAAACATTCTTTGAGTTGTTTGCTGTTCCTTTTCAGATTGGAGACTTTTTGTTTTTGTGTTTGTATTTATAGCTAGTACTCATTAGACATTTTATTTCCTCCCTGACATAATCCAGCAATTTTAGGTAATTGTCACCAGGTGGACAAGGGTTTCTGAACTGACTGTTAACTAGTAAAACAAACGAGCATCTCAGCTTCCCTTGAGCATGAATAAATGAGAAATCTAGAGGGCGTGCTTTTGCTCTTATTTTGATTTTTCCATAAACATTGAACTGTTTATTAAAATAACAACTGAGCAAAACATGAGCCCTGGGTGGATGCCTCAAAAATTAAGTTTCTACTCAACTTAGTCTTGATTCTCCTCTAGATATGAGCAGAGGAGAATTTCTGGTCTAAATCTTCCTGTCATATACTCACCATAATGCCTTAGACTTCAGGGCAGCTCAGTAGTCCTTGGGTGATACAAACAGTTAACATGCTCGGCTGCTAACTGAAAGGCTGGAGGTTTGAGTCCACCCAGATGTACTTTGGAAGAAAGCCCTGGCAATCTACTTCCAAAAAGTCAGCCATAGACAACCCTATGGAGCACAGTTCTACTCTGCAATACATGGAGTCACCATGAGTCAGAGTGACTCAAGGGCAGCTGGTTTGGCTTGGTTTTTTGGTTTGTCTGTGTGTTGTTTGTTTATACTTCACTTGCTCTGCTAGCCCTGCTTGTCTAGCAGGGCATAACCAAGGAACAGGATGCCTCATTTCCTCTGGATCCTCTGCTCCTTAGCTATTCCCAGCCTCTCCATCTTTATCAGAAGCAGAATACTCTCACAGTACCTCTAGATATTATGAAAACTCCTAACTGCATTTTCCCAAACAGCAATTTCTCTGCCTTGTGGCTTCTAATTCTGAATTTTTCTCTATTTGAGAAATGTTGCAGTTTCCCGTCCCCCTTCTGATCAATAGCTGGCCTCTATCTACAATCGATTCCTTCTTCAACTAGCTCTAAATCACAGCATCAGATAGAAACTGCCTTCTGTTCAAAGGCTTAGTATTACAAAAATAGTCCAACAATACCAAAAAGCATAATATGTACTTGCTTTTTTTTATGTAAGGAGTTTGATTGACTTTTATTCTGTGAGCCAGTGTTCTTCAATTTTTACGTATCTCATACTTTTGTATGAAAACATCAGAACATCCTTACACCAGTCTTGGGATTCCAGATAATAAGCCTCATTTCTCCAAAAATAACACACTCCCTTCACCCCTGCTCCCAGACAAACTTTCCTACTCTGAGACTGAACCTCAAGGCACATTGATTTCTGGAGAAGTATAACCTTCTGTATTTAAACCAATAATTAATGTGTACACAGAGTGTCTGAAACATGAATATTTTCTAGCCGTTCTAGCGCCTTGCTACTCGAAGCGTGGTCCTGGGCCATCTGCATCATCTGGGAGCTGGTCAGAAATGCAGAATCTCAGGCTGCACAGCAGACATACTGAACCAGAATCTGCATTTTTAACAAGGTCTCCAGATGTTTCACATGCACATTAAAGTTTGAGGAGAAATGCAAAGAAGATGATGTTTGAGTTCCAGAATTGGTCTTCCCACTCAAAAAAAATCACGTGGGTAAAACCAAACAATGGTTTAGCTTAACTAATAAAGAATATCTGTCTTGTTCTTTCCCCAGTAACATAAACTCACTGCCCCCTAAAGTTTCCTATCTAATCTTTTTAGTTGCTCTTTTAAGATCTACAATATGGGATCAAATTGACAATAGCAACTAAAAAGATTAGACAGGAAACTTTAGGGGGCAGTGAGTTTATGTTAATGGGGGAGAAACAACTCAGAAAAAGAGGGTGAGAAGGGTTGCACAACTCGAAGAGTGTAACCAATGTCACTGAAATATACATGCGGAAACTTGAACTGGTGTATATTTTTACTGTGTCTATTCTCAACAACAAAATTCAAACATTCAGAGAAAAAAGGAGTAGTGCAGTAGATGAAAAGGTTTGCAGTTCTGGATGATACTTTCAAAAACGTTTCTCTTCTTTAACATGGTTACTGCTGCAGTAGTTCACTAAATTCACCACTTCTGACAATCAGCAATGCCCAGGCCCCTGAAAGATATTGCTGCCCTCAGGCGGTAGAACCCACCTCAGCTTCCTCTTCCAGTACCTTGACTGCAGCGTTGTCCACCAAAGTGCTCATTTCTAAGTTTTACGTTGTCACTCTCCACTCCTCTTTCTGAATCCCCCAATTCTCTGGTCTTGAGAATACCTGGACATAAGACAAGGTGGAACAAAATGAGGAAGGACTATTACCTCTTTTTAGTATCCCCCATGAGTGTAAAGATTAGCACTGTTCAATAGAAATTTCCGTGATGATGGAAATGTTCTACATCTGCACTGCCTAGTATGATAGCCACTAATCACTTGTGAAAATTGAGCAATTGAAATGTAACTAGTACTACTTAGGAACTGAATTTCTTAATTCAATGGCTATTTACACTTAAACCTTAATTAATTAAAAGTAAATAAAATTAAAAATTTGGTTCCTTAGTCACACTAGCCTCATTTCCAGTGCTCAATAGATACATGTGGCTACATCATTGCATAATGCAAGTCTAGACCATTCTCTTGAGGTTTTTTGACTTCCTTACTTTTAATGAAATGTACAAAGACCTGGAGTTAGAAAACCAAAATGAAAGAACATGCTGGGCACTTCTCAAGCTGAAAGAACTGAAGAAAAAATTAAAGACTCAACTTGTAATGCTGAAGGATTCTATGGACAAGATACTGAATGATGCAGGAAACAGCAAAAGAAGGTGGAAGGAATACATAGAGTCACTGTACCAAAAAGAACTGGTCAATGTTCAACCATTTCAGGAGGCAGCATATGATCAACAACTGATGGTACTGAAGGAAGAAGTCCAAGCTGCACTGAAGGCATTGGCGAAAAACAAGGTTCCAGGAATTGATGGGATACAAGTTGAGATGTTTCAACAAACGGATACAACAGAAATCACTCACTTGTCTGTGCCAAGAAATTTGAAAGACAGCTACCTGGCCAACCAACTGGAAGCGATCCATATTTGTGCCCATTCCAAAAGAAAGGTGATCCAACAGAATGCAGAAACTATTGAATGTTATCATTAATATCAGAAGCAAGTAAAATTTTGCTGAGATAATTCAAAAACAGTTGCAGCAGTACATTGACAGGGAACTGCCAGAAATTCAAGCTGGATGCAGAAGAGGACATGCAATGAAGGACTCATTGCTGATGTCAGATGGATCTTGGCTGAAAGGAGACAAGACCAGAAAGATATTTACCCGTGTTTTATTGACTACGCAAAGGCATTAGAGCTTGTGGATCATAACAAATTATGGGTAACATCGTGAAGAATGGGAATTCCAGAACACTTAATTGTGCTCATGAGGAACCTGTACATCAACCAAGAGGCAGTCATTCAAACAGAACAAGGGAATGCCGCATGGCTTAAAATCAGGAAAGGTGTGCGTAAAGGTGTATCCTTTCACCATAGTTATTCAGTCTGTATGGTGAGCAAATACTCGTAGAAGGCAGACTATATGAAGAAGAACACAACATCAGGATTGGGGGAAGACTCATTAACAACCTGCAATATGCAGATGACACAACTTTGCTTGCTGAAAGTAAAGAGGACTTGAAGCACTTACTGATGAAGATCAAAGACCACAGCCCTCAGTACGGACTACACCTCAACATAAAGAAAACAAAAATCCTCACAACTGGACCAATAAGCAACATCATGATAAACGGAGAAAATATTAAAGTTGTCAAGGATTTCGTTTGACTTGAATCCAACACCTATGGAAGCAGCAGTCAAGAAATCAAATGACATATTGCATTGGGCAAATCTGCTGCAAAAGACCTCTTTAAAGTGTTAAAATGCAAAGATGTCACTTTGAGGACTAAGGTCCGCCAGACTCAAGCCATGGTATTTTCAAACACCTCATATGCATGTGAAAGCTGGACAATGAATAAGACCAAAGAAAAATTGATGCCTTTGAATTACAGTGTTGGATTGCTAGAAGAACAAACAACTCTGTCTTGGAAGAAGTTCAGCCAGAATGCTCATTAGATGTGAGGATGGTGAGACTTTGTCTCACGTACTTTGGACATGTTATCGGAGGGACCAGTCCCTACAGAAGGACATCATGTTTGGGGAAGTAGAGGGCCAGCGAAAAAGAGGAAGACCCTCAATTAAATAGATTGACACAGTGACTGCAACAATGGGATCAAACATAGCAACAACTGTGAGGATGGTGCGGGACGGGGCAATATTTCATTCTGTTTTACATAAGGTCACTATGAGTCAGAACCAACTCAAAGGCACCTAACAACCTTTTTATTGCTACTTAGGTGGTTATTACATCATCATTTAATGTCCAATCACAACAGCTTGAGTGACTACAAGTGTGTGTGGAGGAGAGGATAAGTAGAAATCTTTGTATCAGGGCTACAGTTTTTATAGTTACGGTATATTTCCTCCCCTAGTATAAAAATCTCCTTAGAAACTAACGTTCAAAACGAGTTTCTTTAAAAATAATCACAAAGTGCTCTAAAAATGCCCCCAAGAGAATGATCACCTTGTAATAAATGCAGGTGAACTGCTTTGCGGGCTTTCTTCTTGCAGAGACTCCAGAGATATAGAAAGGAATGTGCGTTACCAGCCAACTTTACCATTAAACACGTGAACATGTTAGAAGGAAAAATCAAATATTCTGATTGGCTAATAAGAAGTCTGAGAAGGGACTAATGGGCCGTAATTCTCTCTTCAGGATTTATGAGAATTCATTGTCATTTAATTAACAATATAAATATTAAAAAAAACATTTTATAATAAAATTTTATAATTGTAATAAGACACCCTGGAGCATGAATTATGGGGTACTAATTCCCACCCAGTTTTGTTGAAACTGGACATGAATGAATACATTAAAATGCATACTATGTCATGTCTTAGCACTCAAAAAATAAAGTGGCAAAAAAAAGTGTTCCAGAATTCAAAATCTTATTCCCTCAGAAAATAAGCAAAGGAATTCAATAAAAATGTAATTTATTGAGTTTGAGTTTTTATTCATTTTTCCACTGGTAATTACATTACCTACACAAGAGACAGTTATTGAAGAGGTTCAAAAAAATTAAACTTTTTTTACTCTAGATTTGTAAGCTCTCACTCCTCTGCAGGAAGGCCCCTTTTTTTTTCCCTCCTAAATCACCCTGTAATTTAAGAATTCAATAATCATAAAATATTAACAGGCAGCAGAACACAAGGATCTGAGTTTTCTGAGCAGCAGCCCTGAATCTTCCAGTTCACAATCATTCATTCATAAGTATAATAAGTAGCATGTGCACTGTGCCCAGCACTGTGCAATGTGCTTTACATATTTAGAGACAGGATTCAAACCCAGACAATCTAATTCTAATACCAAAATCTAGTCCTCCCACCAGATCCTGCCTCTAGTGTATTAAGGCCAGTGAAATGAACCCCATTGGTACTTGTTCTTGTTGTTGGGTGCCATCAAGTCAATTCTGACTTGTAACGACCCCCTGTGACAGATTAGAATGGCCCCATATGGGTTTTTTTTTTTTGCCTATAATATTTATGGAAGTAGATCACCAGCTCTTTCTCCCGAGGAGCCACTGGGTGGATTTGAACCACCAACCTTTCAGTTAGCAGCCAAACACTTAACTGTTGCACCACCAGGGCTCCTTAAGGAAGGGTAAAGAAGACAGATAAGAACTAAGCTGTTATAATCAGGATCTGGGCAATAGTTCAGTGAACTCAGAGTAATAAGGCAACTCCAGGGATCCAGCATTAGTGGTATAGTGGTAGAATTCTCACCTTCTATGCGGGAGACCTGGGTTTGATTCATGGCCAGTGAACCTCATGCACAGCCACCACCCACCTGTCAGTGGAGGCTTGCATGTTGCTCTGATGCTGAACAGGTTTCAGTGGAGCTCCCAGTCTAAGTCAGACTAGGAAGAAAGGCCTGGTGATCTACTTCTGAAATTAGCCAGTGAAAACCCTATGGATCACAACAGTCTAATTCGCAACTGATCGTACGTATGGCTTAGGACTGGGCAGCATTTTCCTCCCTTGTGCATTAGGTCACCAATTTCCTACTAAATTCTTTTTTATAATCTCTGAATGTGTCTCCCACACAGACATAAGCCCACTCACTGTTGGTTTGGCAATTACTTGGGTTATGTAACAGCTTGTTTTTATTAATAAAAAGAATTTAATTTAATTTCTGAAATGTCAAGCAGTTATTGATAGAATCTGTTCAACTCACAACCTGATTCCATATGTACTTATAAAAAGTCAACGAAGGTCCATATGCATGTAAATAACTACTTATTAGTTTTATTATTTTCTGGTATAGCTGAATTCTTTTTTTTTTTTAATAACAAGCCCTGGATTTTAGAACTACTTAATGAGGGATTTAAAGATATGTTGTGGCCAATATTTGCGAGTAGGGAGCAGGAGAATCTGGAGAATATTAATTAATTTAGTTAATGACTTAAAAATTAATAGGCAAGGAATTCATTGGATTATATATATATATATACACACAAATATATGTGTGTGCATATATATATATATATATATATATATATATATACACAGTCACAGGATTTCGTGACTGCAAGTTTTCAGATATTTGAAGGTCCCAGCTTGGGTCTAAGGATTCCAGCATGTTGGGGAATATTCCAAGATTTGTTGGGGAAGGCGCCCTGGGAAAATGTGCATCTCAGTCGTGAGACACTCTAGTGCAAGGACAACACTCAGTACTAGAGAGAAGGGATTGGTCACGTGAGTTCTCAAGGATTCCAGTATGAGATCCAGGGCCAGCGCCCAGATGTGAAACAAAGGAATGAGCAGAGCAGACAAGGCAGCAGCAGCAGCAGCAGCACCGGAAGATGGACCCCTCAGCTCTCACAGCAGCATCTGCAGTGCAGCTGTTGGTTTCTGGCTTCAGCAGCAACCAGAGATATTCCCGGAGTGATCCAGGCCAGGAGGGAAAGATGGAGGCAGCCTCCAGGTGACCAGGTTTGCAGAGCATGGAAGAGACCCTGTAGAAGTCAAAATTAGAGGGGAAATGGACCACAGAAATATGTTTTGTGATGATGCCTGTGACCTGATTTTCACCTCCAGCTTCTTACCAAGGAGGGGAAGCATACGACGCCCCAGATCATTGGTCTCAAGTTTGACTGGGACGCCAAGATACCGGCCAAAGACAAAATTAGGTGAGGGCTCCAAGGTCAGTCATGTGATGAAATCCAGATGTAGGCTATGGATGTGTGTGAAGAGGGAGAATCCCAACATGGGCTGCTTCTTAAGGCCCAGGAACTCATACAGTTATAATTGTGTGACTCTCAGCTGTTGGACATTCTCAGTTAAAACCACTCACTTGGGTAGCTGAACCCTGAACCACTCAGGGAACCTTTCTTAATAAAATTCAAACCACTGAATTCCAACCCTGCCACACCTTGTCACTTAACTCAGAGACTGTCTGAAGAAAACTGACTATTATGGGTCACTTAAACTTGTACCTTAGTTTATTGCTTTTGTTTTGTTATCTGCATGGCCTATATCTAAATATCCATATGTTGGTGGTGGTGTTAGCTGCTGTCGAATTGGCCCTCGACTCATGACAACCCCATGCACAACAGAACGAAACACTGCCTAGTCCTGTGCCATCCCCACGTTGGGTTGCAGATCAGACCATTGTGATACATAGGGTTTTCATTGGCTGATTTTCAGAAATAGATCACCAGGCCTTTCTTCCTAGTCCATCTTACTCCTGAAGTTCCACTGAAACCTATTCAGCATCATAGCAATAGGCAAGCCTCCACTGACAGACGGGTGGTGACTATGCATGAGGTACATCAGCCAGAAATCAAATCCAGGTCTCCTGCGTGGAAGGTGAAAATTCTACCATTGAATCACCACTTCCTCCCAAAAGGGGGTAGGGCATGTAGAGATTGGATCAGATGGCGGTGGCGAGTGGTGCTTTATGGTTGGGGGTTTAATTTGTGCCGACTTTTAGAATGCCCAGTAAATTTTGTGAAGGATTTTAACTTGGCACTGAATTCTCTTTTATCATCATCAGGGATATTAGCATTGGTCTTATTAAGGATACAAAGGCATATAACACTGTGGTAGACACTACAGGTAAATGGATGGCATCAGGGTAGAGTGTGGTGTCCACCACGGTGTTACATGAAATTTCTGAGTATTATGACCCAACCTCATCTCATTCATGAGTGAGTCACCTTCAGATTTCCTTTTCTGTAACCATAACCAAGTAAGACCGGGTTCTGTCATGAGAACTATGCTAACTGGGGAATAGCATTAAATGACTGTCTCCATTAACTGTAACTTACAGCAATGATTCCAGGGCTTGAGAAGAAGGGGAGAGTAGGATTAGTTTAGGGTATTGGATTATTTAAAAAGGAAATGTGTGATCGTCAGTCACTTCACATATTGTGGAGAGTGCTGTAAAACAGAGCCACAGACAGAACTTCAGACCTTCAGGAATTCAGAACTCATAAAGCAGAGACACAAAAAAGAACCTGTTGAAAACTCAGAGATAAAAAGTAGTGAACAGGTTTGGTGGGCTTTAAGTAAATCAAGTGTAGCAGGATAACATTTTGCTATACTAACAGATAAGTTTTTTGAAACTCTTTTTACCCTTCAACCCTTTCCTCTTTCAACTAGACCGTGTGGTAACCATCGCCCTAGGAAACCAGAAAATACAAGAATCAAAAGTTTTAAAGCCGGAGTCCAGGTTCAAAGCAGAGCAGAAATGAGGATACATGATCAGCAAGAGGGTCAGTTTTTCCTACCCTGAAGAAAGAAGAGAACCAGGCTGGGGTAAGAGGGAGAGAGCTGAGAGCAAGCAAGATACTTAGACTCTGGCATGCGTCCCTGAGAAGGAGTCTTAATCCTGGCACAATCCCATACCCCTAGGCTGATTCCAGAGGTGAGAGGTAAAAAGAAAGAGTGTTCTTCAGTTAGGCTAAGAAAATGAAAGCAGAGAAGACCAGTGTCTCACTACCAGGTGGGCCCAGAAAAGCAGCAAGACCTAGAGTTTTACCACACCCCAGGGCAGGCAGGAGACATAGGTGGAAGTTCCTGCATATTGTGCATAGGAAAAAAGGCCTTAGGCAGCCTCACTAAGCGATTGACCTCTATGCTGACCAGAGCAGTATAGGTATGATACTGAGGGATAGCAGACCTGAGAGGTCTGTATAGCTGGACAGGAAGGACACAATAGTGGACACAATTGGAGATGAACTGATGCCATTCGCGCAACAAATGCCCTGGCCTCCCTGTTGCCTCGATGCTACCTAAGCACCAGGAATTTAGATGCAAGAGGTAGAGGAAGGGGAAAACCTTGAATTAACTGAGAATCATCCAGATTTGATAGAGTTTACCCTGAATTGAGGAGCCCTGGTGGCACAATGATTAAAGTGCTCAGCTGCTAACCCAAAGGTCAGCGGTTTGAGCCCACCAGCTGCTCCCCTGCAGAAAGATATGGCAGTCTGCTACCGTAAAGATTTACAACCTTGGAAATCCTATGGGGCAATTCTACTCTGTCCTACAGGGTTGCTATGAGTCCGAGTTCACTCAACAGCAGTGGACTCTAACTTGTTTATTAGATGCTTAATGAAACCAAGCATGTGAAAATAGGCAACTGCCAATCAGAAGCTGGTTCTTCCTATCATAGAAAAAATATGTATTTACCGTAAGAAAAGCGTTCTTTGCTGAATCCCATGGAATTCTCATGAAGTGAGTGTTGCTGAATGTGCCTTTGAGAATAATCTCCTCTGATGCATTTAAAGTCTGATTTGATTCAAATAAGTATTTATGCAGGCAATATCTCAAGTGCAATAGTATTGTGTATTTGAAATACGTCTATATGCAAAAAAGGGGGAAAGTGTTCCAAGGTAATTAATAAGGTGTAAATAAAAAAAGAATTAAGAAAGAAACATGGTCACATGGATATTATCTCCCTTCCCATTAATGAAGGGGGGCTTATTGGAGGAGATGGTCCCAAGGTCAGGGATTTGATAGATCATTAATAACCCCCAAATAACACTTTAACTAGAAAGCTTTAAAATTGTCCTTGGGACAAAAAAAATTTTTTACAAGAATTGTAAACAGATTGTAAAAAGTACAGTGATTTCAATCGCTCTACCTCAAGAGCAGGAACCCTGATGGCGCAGTGGTTAGGTGCTCGGCAGGGAACTGAAAGATCAGTGGTTTAACCCACCAGCTGCTCCGTGAGAGAAAGATGTGGCAGTAAAGACTTGGAGGCCCTAACTGACCCTAGGGTCTGTCCTATAGGGTCGCTAGGAGTCGGAATCAACTCAGCGGCAACAGATTTAGTTTGATTTTACCTCAAGAGCATTTGCAAGCAAGCAGCGAAATGTTCAAAAGAAAGTAAAATGATAAGAAGATATCTACAAACTCAGAAACAACTTTATTGGACTCTGTCCATCTGAACTCAAGCCCAGGGTTTCTCTAATCTCTTGGTATACTATAATGGCTACCGTAATTCTAATTATCAAGTCTTTTGCAAATTTGCAAACTCTTTTTGTTTTGTTAGTATCATAGTAAAGTGATGAGGTTCCTGGGAGGAGGAAGGAGACCCAGACTAATACGCCGCCATTGACAAGCAGATCCCAGCCAGCTCTAACCACAGTGAAGTTATTTTGCCTACACAATATAATTCATCTCTTTCTGAGCCTGCATTATTGACAGGTAGAAAGAGTCCATTTTTAAAGGAAAGCTGCATTATAAGTAGAAAACTTGCTAACTTGGGCAGGACTAATTACACAATTAATTTCTATTACTATTCAGGCACTAGCACTTGCCTCGGCAACACTCTTTCATGAAAAAGGTAAGAACTTTTAAGCATTGTATTTTTCTCTTTATTTGGACATGAGGAAGAACTGACAGTGGAGTGGATTTATTGGGGTGTAAATATAGTTAGCTAAATAAAAAATTATTATTATAAAGTCTATTGATAAAAATTTAGTGATTAAAAACAGAAGTGTCGGGCTCGTTCCAAGTCCCCTGGCTCCTGCTGAATTAGAGTAGATTTTACAATGCTCTTTTAATGGAATTTTTCATGAATGAGTTTAATTTGATTTTGATATTTCTTGGTCTACTATGGTGTATGGCCTTTTTAAATATATATAAAAAGGGTAGAACTAAAAACAAAAGAAAGGAAGGAAGGAAGAAACAAAACAGCCTGATAGTGGCCCTAAGATGCCTGCTATCATTTTATCAGTCTTTCTAAAAAGACAGTCATGTTTGTAGAGCAAACACAACATGCTAAATACAGTCCTGGAGTTCCTCCCCCCAGAGACTTTATCACTTTACTATAATCACGAACAAAACAAAAATTGCATGCGATCTTGCAAAAACCTTGATAATCAGAATTTACAATAGATATTAGAGTATACCAGTAATAAGTCTATGTTCTATGCCAAAAGATCCAATAGTACTATAGAAGTCAAGCCATTTAAATTGAGATTGTATATGAAGCCCAGATTGTCATGCCCTTTCTCCTCAGGTTTCCTGACCTGTAAGACTTGTCAGACTCTTCCCAAGAACCTATAAGAAATTCATCATCACTGACAAACTTTCGGTATCATTACTGAGGCTTACCTAGTCCAAATCAATCCAGATTTTTAAATCTGCCCAGGCTTATCTCAAGTTCCATAATTCAGGAGTTTACTCTATTTATAAAACCTCTAATCAAAAATTTCAAGCAATACAAACGAGAAGAATACATTACTCATGTCACCCTCTGCATGGGAGATGGCCTAAATTATACACATTAAATATAGATGTATTGATTCATCCTCTTTTAAAAAAAATCTCCCTTTAGTGGACAGTAAGGTCCCATTTAGCTGTATTCCTACAAGTTCTCTGACATATGGCCAAATATCTCCTAACTCAGAAAAGTCAATCATAACTTATGGTCTCTTTGGGGATAGATTAAAAGATTTCTTTTCTAGTTTCTTTCAAAAGTCCTCCCTGTGTGCCTATTATTATTATTATTAAAGTATTATGGAGCCAGACACTATTCTAGGTGCTTGAAATTTGTAAGGGAATAAAACAAAGACTGCTGCCTTTGTGGAGTTTATGTTCTAGTAGAAAAGATGAACGAAACAATAAATAAGTAGAGAATTGGAAGAATTGTTCATGAATTTCAGCATAGATCTATTTCTCTAGCCCTCCCAAATGATTCTGTGAGTCAATTAATTCCCTGTCTTAAATCCTTTCCTGCTGAAACTACCTGGAGTAGATTCTGTTCTCAGCAACTCAACCTCAAAACCAATACAACTCTCCAACCTGCTTTGTGCAATCTCCACCCAATCTCTCTTTAAAAACTACAATAATGGAGTATATCGGTCAGAGTCTTCCACTGAAAGCACCTGCTTCATTTAAGAAACAAAAAAAAACAAAATTGAAAGACTACTGGACAGCTCCTAGAATTGCCTGGAAGGCTGGAGATCCAGGCTCGGAAATGGAAGGGAACGAAGGGAGGCCAGGCATCCAGAACCACTGTCCAAGGCCGGACATGGAACAGAGTCGCTCACACTACTGCCACCCAGGCACTGCCCCTGCTGCTGCAGGTCACTGAATATGCCCGCAGCTGGGCAGGGAATGCTCTTTACATCAGTAGTTACAAAAGCAACATCCTCAATGAATGCATCTGATTGTCCAATCCTAGGTGACTGCCGTCAGCTGACAAGAAAGTTGAAAAAGTTACCTAATATTTTTCAGCTTTCTCTAAATGGGAGAGACTGTGCCAAGTGTCATAAGTTGACAAATTCCTCACACTTAGGGAAAGGTTCCAAAGTTCAGTGTTGTTGCTGTTACGTGCCATTGAGTCAATTTTAACTCATACTGACCTCATGTGACAAAGTAGAACTATCCCATAGGGTTTTCTTGGCTGTAATATTTGCGGAAGCAGACGGCCAGGTCTTTCTCTGATGGAGCCTCTGGGTGGGCTCAAACTGCCAGCCTTCAGTTGGTAGCTGAGGGCTTAACCATTTTCACCACTAGGGCTCCTTTTTGCTCCTCCAAAATGACAAACATCTTTAACAAAGAACTTTCTTTAAACTTCCTTCTAAAATGGGCTCTCTCTTTCTACAAAGTAGCACCTGCATCTTACTATAAGCCCTTCACACACCAACAGTAAGACACATGATACATCTTCTTGAAATTCAGACATTAAACTAAATATACAAGAGGAAAAGTAGAAACAATCACGGGGTTCAGGATGTGGCCAAATAACCACACTGTAAAGTCCTCAGTACTCTGACCGTCAGGCAGGTGAAGATGTAACCTCATCAGCACAGCAGTGTTCTCGTCCTCAGGATAGTGTCTGGCTGCCTTGTTTTGGAACACCAGTGCTTCCCCCATAAAGAACACATTTGAACTCAATAGAAAGCAAGTATGAGAGATAAAGCTGAAGGCAATGAGGGACCTGTACCTCAATGTTTCCCCAATTCATCATACTAATATCGAATTCTACAGTCAGTTAAACCAGACTGCTACCTTATGAGAAGCCTCAGAGCATCTGTTCTTGGCAAACTGAGCTTCCCTCCACCATCATGCATAAGTGGAGGTACGTTCTCCTCCTCTGTTCCACCAAGCAAGCTGTGGTTACTTTTATCATATCACTCACCCCCATTCTATCAACGCCCATGGAAGCAGCAGTCAAGAAATCAAATGGCATAACTGCATCGGGCAAATCTGCTGCAAACGGCCCCTTTGAAGTGTTAAAAAGCAAAGATGTAACTTTGAGGACTAAGGTGCACCTGACCCAAGTCATGGTATTTTCAATCACCTCACATGCATGTGAAACCTGGACAACGAATAAGGAAGACCAAAGAAGAATTGATGCCTTTGAATTATGGTGTTGGTGAAGAATATTGAGTATACCATGGACTGTCAGAAGAACAAACAAATCTGTCTGGAAAAAGTACAGCCAGAACGCTCTTTAGAAGCAGGGATGGTGAGACTTCGTCTCACATACCTTGGGCACGTTATCAGGTCAGACCAGTCCCTTGAGAAAGACATCGTGCTTGGTAAAGCAGAGGGTCAGCAAAAAAGAGAAAGACCCTCAACAAGATGGATTGACACAGTAGCTGCAATAATGGGCTCAAGCATAACAATGATTGTGAGCATGGCGCAGGACCAGGCAATGTTTCATTCTGCTGTGCATGGGGTCGCTATGAGTCAGAACCGACTCTTCGGCACCTAACAACAACAACAACACCCCCTATTGTGAATATCTGTTCCATTCACTTGTCTGTCAACTCTACTAGACTCCAAGGACTTTGAAAAAAGAGAGTGTGTATCTCAGGAACCAATCACTTGGCCCCTAGTACTTGACACCTAGTAGGAAATAAACAAATATTTATTAAATAAATGAATTAAATAAAACTTCAGTTTTGTGACTGCAAAAGACAGAAACTAAAAATAATAGGTACTTCTCTATTTCTGCTTAACAATCTCAGAACATTAGTCAGAATGGCTAATGACTATTGAATTATTTTCAAAAGATGGAAAGATCACCCATGGTCTTCAGAAAAAAAAGTTTTTAAAAACACCAAAGCTTTAGAGGGCCACGTATGAGAGGTGGCTTTAATTGAGGATCCTCCCCATCATGCTGCCCCATTAGTTAGCTCTTTGCCTAGTTTGTGTTCCTGAGCCCCAATCTCAGCATGCTGCACCCACCACCACCATCACACAAACCCACTTCTTACCGTCATCCTATTTCCTACTCTCTGCTGCAAGCAAATGAGCTATGCCCGAGGACCAAAATATCAAACATTCCTAGGCTGAAAATCAATTATTTTTCAACAATTTTCCCACCCTACTTTATGCCTAGGATTCATCTAGTTGGGACTTCCCATGAAATATCTGGTCTCCCAGACACTGTCCTGACTAGCTGGGATGGAGATGATGGTTGTCTCCTGGCATTCGTTAGCTCTTGCTGTGTAACACACCACCCAGAATTATGTGGCTTCAGACAATAGTCATTTATTATTGCTCACGAGTCCTTAGGTCAGCTGGGTGCTGCTGCTGATCTGGGTCAGGATTGGTGCTCTCAGATGGGCTCGTTCATGCCATCTGTGGTCATCTGGCAGGTCAGCTGGGGGTTGGATGGTCTAGGATGGCCTCACTCACGTGCCATGAGGACGATTCACAGTTGGAGGGGGCGATGAGGGTGACTGAGCCATGTGTCTGTCATCATCCAGCAGGCTAACTCAAGCTTCTTCACATGGTGGCAGTATTAGGGATCCATGTGCAACAGAAGAGGGTAAGTCCCAATGTGCGAGCACTTTTCACATCTCTGACTGTCTCACATTTGCTGTTACACCACTGGCCAAAGCAAGACCCATGGCCAAGCTCAGAGTCCGTGTAAGAGGAGACTTCCCGGGATCATGGGTACAGGAAAACCATAAACAAATTGGAGGCCATTTCTACAACAATCTACCGTGCACCCTCAGCCAAGATGCCTTCTTTTTCCACCCTCTTTAAAACATTTACCCTTTTTGTGATTGCTGTTGTTGCCGGGTGCCGTTGAGTCACTTCCAACTCATAGCGACCCCATATATGACAGAGTACCTGGTGTACATGATGTAAAACTGATGCTTAACTTGGGGGTTGGAAGATCACTCAGTATTTCTGGTTTCTTTGGTGTGTCACTCAGATGGTCGACTGTGGCTAGAACAAGGCCTGAACACTTCATATAGGACCCAAGCGAGTTTTTGAGATGAACTTTACCCGAGCGTTAAGTCCATTGTTGTTGTTCTTTGCTGTCAAGTTGGTTCAGACTCTTGGGTATCCTGTGTGTGCAAGAAAAACTGCTCCACAGGGTTTTCAAAACCAAAAAAAAACAGTTGCTGCTGAGTCAGTTCAACTCATGATGATCCTATGTGTTACAGAGTAGAACTGCACGCCCTCGGGTTTTCACGGCTGTGACCTTTTGGAAGCATATTGCCAAGCCTTTTCTGGAGGCACCACTAGGTGGGTTCGAACCGCCAACCTTTCATTAGTAGCTGAGTGCTTAACCATTTGCACCACCCAGGGAATCTAAGAAGTCCCTAAGGACACAGATTTTGTGAGTCCCATTCCTTTCTGTATCCTAGAACAGGGCTTAATATAGTAGGAGGCAACTCAGTAAGCAATTGTTTTATTAAGCTCCTACTATATGCACTGTGCTAGGGCTAGAGATACAGAATGAAAGACCTAGTCCCTGTCCTCAAACAGCTTACAGCCTATCAGGGCGAAAGATAAGTAAATCGATCATTATATTACAGTATGAGAAATGAGACAGCAGAAAAAAGTCCAGGGTGCTAAGGGAGGGATTGGAGGTGGCAAGAATGGAGGCAGAGAGCTCAGGTAAGGGGCTGTTGCCACAATCTAGTCAATAAATGCTGAAGGTCTAAATTAAGATGCAAAGGGAGTGGAGAGAAGGTGAAAGATTTGAGAGATGAAGGAGCTAAAATTGACAGGTCTCAGTGAGTGATTATTTGTGGAAGGGGAGTGTGAGGGCAGAATCAAGGATGACCACTGATGTTTGGCTAAGGTGACTTGGTGAATGGTAGTGCAGAAAGGAGATACTGTTTTCAATATTGTAAGCCCAATTGTTAGTAACAGCACACAGATTCTAACTACTGTTTTGATAACATTTGTAACCAGAAGAAACCAAGCACGTTGCCATCAAGTCCATTCCAACTCATAACTACCCTGTAGGACAATGTAGAACTTCCCCACAGTAAAGGCTGTAATCTTCACAGAAGCAGACTGCTACATCCTTCTCCCACAGAGAGGCTGGTGTGTTCAAACCGCAGATCTTTCAGTTAGCCGCCAATTGCCTTAACCACTGCACCACCAGGGCTCCTTAACCAGAGGAAAACCTACCCAATAAACACATTCCTACACATCTTAAAGAATCCTTCAAACTCTCAAGTCCTCAATATCCTTGTAATTACCTTTTCAATCTAATCTTCTCCATACCTTCTCAAACATGTAATCAAACCTAAACTTAGTAAAACTATTTTCCTACAGAGTAATATATTTTTATTGTCCATGTCCACTGCTAGAAGCCAACAATCTCTTTCTTATTGCTATTATCTTACAATCATAGAAGTTTTGTGGTTGGGTTATGATTGCTTCAAATGAAGAAACTTAGTCTAGGTAATTTCTCATGACAGAAGTCCATGCAGAAGGTTAAGTCTGAAACCAAGAATATCAGATAATGCATCCAAGTTCAGACATTTGATTTATTGCCTATCTTTCCTAATGATTAAATATTTGGCTGCCCCACTGAAACTGCACAGATATTCATAATATAATGTGCAAAGCAGATTAACTGTATACTAACTTTCCACCTTCATCCCCTGGAGAGAAATATCAGCCTGCATACAATTCCTAATGACAAAGAGGATTGGATGCTTAAGATCCAAGAAAGAGTAGAAGCAACTAATGAGGATCTGAGTATCAAATTTCTCTCCCTAAAGCACAGGTTCAACCAAAGTTTTTCTTTGTGGTAAAGGAACTCAAGAGCAGCTGTCAAAAATATGGCACTGCTAACCCTCTAACAAATTAAAACGCACCGTCTGCAGCCAGTGCAGTCTGGATAAGCAGATGTGCGCCAGTACAAAGCCCAGGGAAGAGAAAATGGCTTGGCAGTGCTGAGGTTAACGCGTCTAAAAGCAGACAGCATATGTTTCTCCAATAAAAGGAGCACTCCACTCCAGAAGCCAACATTTTGTAACGTTTATAAATCGTTATTGAACCTCAAATGTATCTCTAAATGCCTGAATTCATGTTTTTGAAGTTTCTTTAAGAACAGTAAGTAGATCAATTACAGAGGACTACAAGTTCAGCATCTTTCCATGTACCATTAGTCGTTCAGTTTAGCTGAAGAAGGTCCCTACACTATCTTTAATCTGTTTCTTTCCTCCCCCCATCCAGTAACACCTCTCATTAAAACTCTTTTGATATATGCAGCACCGGCTAGCTTGTCCCACTTGCTAATGGTCCTAAATTGATTCTTAATTAGTTGCAGTTTTGGAAAGAATCCAATTAAAATAGTGCAGGATTCCAATAGCAGGAAAAGAACCGGCTAATATGTGTTATGCTCTGAGCTGCTGATCTTTGCATTAAACTTGCTCAGGCAAAAGGCAGCCATGCAAAATACGGCAGGGTTCAAATCACACTAAACATGTTCAGGTTTTAAACAGAAACCTTCACATGGTAATTTATCCTCTAGCCATAAAACATGATCAAAGAAAGGCAGCCAAATGCTGTTAGAAAAATTACATTCCTTCTTTCCACTTTCCGTCTCTTCTTCCTAAAAGGACAGGTTACTAATTCAGGAGAAGACAGCAGAATCTTTTCAATAAATTATACTATATTCTTTATTTGCTGTGTATTTGCAGTCCCCTACTTAAATTCCGAAAGGGGGGAGGAAGCTCAGTGTGGGGAGAATTGGGAAAAAAAAAAAGTAGAATGGGGGAGGGAAGCCTCCAGGAAACTACGTAGGATATTTTCCTATGTTCTTTCCAAAACGCAAAGAGTTGCTACCAGCAAAATTCCCAGTGTTGTTTATGAGGGCAGCTGGAGGTCACTTGACAGGTATGGCTTTTATGATTCAGATTTAATTATAGAAAAGTGAGGGCTCAGTAAAGCAAGGTCTCGGGAAGCCCAGGCAGGAGAAGGACTCGTGCCACTGCTGTTAGGTGGCAGTCACGTGGCCAGCTTTTGTATTCAGCAGTCATAACTCACTGCCTGTGTGCTGGGATGGAGCCTAGCTAGCCTATCCCCTGAGGAGCTTCCACTAGGCATGGACTCACGGAGGCTTTGATCTGCAGATTAACATGATCAGGAACACAAGCTTTGTCTTTTGCAAACATCCCCATCCCCAAATTTGTATCCAATGAAAGGCTGAGCCCGTTTTTATTTGAGTAATGAATTGCAGTAATTAATGCACACATTGATTTTTTCAAGTCTCCCTAAAGGCTATTTCCATTTTTAATTTATAGAAAGTACATACCATTCCCTTAATAAGCGACTGCTCTACATTTCAAAATACGTATGGAAGAAGAGGCACAGTCAAGCAAAAGACAAAAGGACAGAACAGGTGATGTTAAAAATTGGGCCGTGGCTAAACTAAATGAGGTCACTTTTTAAAAATCACTAAGAAGAGCCTTTTTGTGTGGAATTTCAATACCTACTCTGGATCTCTTCATATTTCAGAAAGCTCTTCAAAGAAATGGTTATTTGAACTATTCAGGATTTACATGGATAAATATCTCCTTCCTTTTAAACTAAGCTTTTTTCCAATTATTAATTTAAGGGACATCGGGTGCAAAAGGGAAAAAGACGAAGACAAGAATGAAGTCTGACGCAGATACAATTGTTGTGGAATTCTAATTTTGTCTTAAGGTCATATCGTTTCTTCCAATGTCCATGACAAAATAGCATTTAAAAGAGAGAGAGAAAGAGAGAGAAGGGTCCTTGTCTCAGCTGCACCTTAATGAACTATCCCCAGGGCTTGAAATGATGGGATTTTTCTTACTTGAGAAATAATTATTTTCTTGCACCAGCATTCTTAGCAAATGGCAAAAGAGAGGAGTAGGTGTGTGTGTAAGACAATCTGATATTTATCTGAAAGTTACAGGTAATGAATAGTAGAAAATCTCCTGTGGCAGGTATTCAGCGATGGACAGCCCAGGAGGAAGGAGGGCTTGCAGACGCATGCAGACTAAAGGAACACCTGATTAACCTTTCTCTGACTCTGAGCCACGTGACGCGCAGTGAGCCCTCTTAGAGTGATGGCTTTAGAAGAAGATGTTAAATTTAACCTCTGGCGCAATGATAAATTGACAATAAAAAATTCAATGGCTTGGTAATTACCAATCACTTTGGACATGGGCAACATTTTTCAGTTCTGTCACTGCGCATTGGCACAAAAGCTTCAACTGAAATTCTCTCGATCTTCCTCTTTTTAACTTTGTTTTCATGATGCAGATTAAATCTGCCACCCTATTACTGATTCATTTTCCTAATTTTTCATGTCTGCACCATGCCCCAGCTGCACCAGGCTGATAATTGCGGAGCCCAGCCCTGATGATTAACATCAGAAGAATTAATTATGCCTGCCATTAAAATTCCGGGTTGCACATGGTGATCAAGAAAAATTAAGTTTCTCTAGGCCTCTAAATCATTTCACCTTTGCAGAGAAGGATAGTGCCTGGACAGCCAGGCTGCAGCCTGTGTTCCAGCCGAGGTCGAAACCACATGCCCTTTGTGTAGTTC
Organism: Trichechus manatus latirostris; assembly: GCF_000243295.1. Classification (NCBI taxonomy): domain Eukaryota; kingdom Metazoa; phylum Chordata; class Mammalia; order Sirenia; family Trichechidae; genus Trichechus; species Trichechus manatus. The sequence continues at coordinate 7,363,354 of NW_004443973.1, read as the reverse complement.
AACAAATACCTTCTGAGTTATTTTTTCCATGATTTGGAGTAAAGGATTTAATGCTTAAAAAATAAAAGAACCCTGAATGATAGTCTTGATCCTTTGATTTGACAGGGGAGAAAAATACTTTTTCAGAGGCTCAGCTGCTATTTCTGAAATATCTGTTATACTAATTTGCAGATGAACGCATCCCAAGGAAATAGTTGATGAAATGACGGTGGAAAGGGGTCTAGTTTTACAATCGTTATAAATGGGAAGAAAGGAAATGTTCATTCAAGTAGGTAAAGGCAGTGGCATTTCTTGGAAATAAATTGATAACAGAATAAAAACAGATTCCTCAGATCTTTAGGCTAAATAATAATGAGTAAAAGAAGCCTGTTGACTGACGCATTTCCAAAATGATTGTTGCATGAGAAACTCAAAATGTATTCAGTCTAGCCTAAGGTATAAAATTTACTAGAGCTATAAAGAGTAAGACGATATGCATTTATCATGTTCTTTTTCTACTCTATGTTCCATTTTTAAATTACCATAATAATGTATATTACAGGCATGGCGTTAGAAGACTGCAAAGGGAGTCATATTTTGATGAACGGAGGTAAATATCTTATACCAAATGGTAAATCTCTCATTCAACTCTATGCAAAGAGTATGCATAAGCTATGCATCTTATCTGTTTCATTTATTATATTTAAGAAGTGATATCACAGGACAACTACTTCAATGCAGATATTCTTATTAGTTTTTACTGGCAGTAAATTTACAGAGTCAGGCTAACCATCTTCCCATCCTGGGTGAGGCAAGGGGTGATATGGAGCAGTGTAGAGCTAATTCTACTTTTCTAAAAACTGTATTAGAAAATTTTTAAAAGCTTATATGTTTTGAAGTTGGATCACTTCCCTAGTAAATCTTGGGCTTAGTGACATGATAAAAACCCAAACTTCATGACTTAATAAACGAAACGTCACTTATATTTCTTCAAGTGACTGTCTTCTGTACTAATTATCTAGGATCATTTAGTAACAGTTTCACGAATGACAGTCTTCATTCAGGAGTGACAGCAAATTTACTCATAAGTATGTTTCAAAGATCATGTGACAAAAGCTAGAAAATTCTATTGAAATACCTAAATTTGAAGCATCATAAAATCTGTTTAGAAGACCTAAAGGAAAGATGAGATAAAAGCAGCAGGCTATTTGAATTCCTCCAACCCTTCTTCCCAGTGCACAGAACTGAACTTTCAGTGTCCATTTTCTAGATAATATACAAATTTCCCAGGAAGCGTAGGAACAAAGGAGATATGCCCTCCAAATGTTCATATCTATTCCAGATTAAATAAATTAGAATTAAAAATACAGAGTAAATAATGGAATATATTGCCTTTTCAATAGCAAGAAAATTAAAGGTACAAAAAGCAAATAAGTGACTAAGAACGTAAAGCAGCAGGGGGAAAAATGAAGAAGGAAAAGAGGAGGGGAGATAAGGGGGGGGGACCTTGCAAAAAAAAGATGTAAATCACATAAGCACCGAGATTGCTTAATGTACAAATACGTAACTCAACAGCGTTCTGATGAGCAGAGAAAATAACGCAGGATAGTAAAAAAGTAACCTAAGAATCAAATAGTGAGATGCTGAATGCTAAGCACTGCAGAAGGAAATCAAGACGATGGCTAAGAGGAAATGCTTGGATTTTTCTTTGTAGGTATTATAAGGAGCAGTAGATGTGGAAAAAACAAAAACTCCCAAGTGCAAGAAACCATCAGAAAATAGATGAGGTGCTTCCTGTAACTATATTGAATAATAAGAGAGGGACAAAAAGATGCAAAGATATCCCACTTGTATTCATTTTCCCTTTCAAATAGACTAATTTCTTAGTAAGTCCTAAATAGATAGACTCATATTATTCCTCCTTATTTTGTGACAAAGAAAAGAGGGCATACGAGAGAAATTTGGATATCATAAATAATTAAACTGTGGGTTTGTTTAATATATCATATCTAATGTTCTGTTGGTCTTTATTGTTACCACTGATATTTATGATGCGAGGACATAGTATGGGCATAGGTGTGTGTGTGTGTATATTCCTATGAGTGAAAATATTTTGCAATATTCCTCTAGATTTGTGAGAGAGCAGATAATTATGCTGATTAGAAGACCACGATGTTATCCTGAAGGGCCCTAGTGGCACAATGGTTAAGGGCTCGGCTACTAACCTAAAAGTCAGCAGTTCGAACCCAACAGCTGCTCTTCGGAAGAAAGATGTGGCAGTCTGCTCCCATAAAGATTACAGCTTTGGAAACCTTATGGGCTCTACCCTGTCCAACAGGGCCACTATGAGTCGAAATCAACTGGAAGGCAGTGGGTAATATTATCCAACAACAATCTATGAAGATCAGATATGGATGTGAAGGATTGTCTTAGTTATCTAGTGCTGCTGTAACAGAAATACCACAAGGGGATGGGTTTATCAAACAGAAATTTATTCTCTCACAGTCTAGGAGGCTAGAAGTCCGAATTCAGGGTGCCAGCTCCAGGGGAAGACTTTCTCTCTCTGTCAGCTCTGGAAGGTCCTTCTCATCAGTCTTCCCCAGGAGGAGCTTCTCAGCACAGGGACCCCGTGTCCAAAGGACATGCTCTTCTCCTGGCTCTTGTTTCTTAGTGGTATGAGGTCTCCATGTCTCTCTGCTCACTTCTCTCTTTTATATCTCAAAAGATATTGATTTAAGACACAACCTAATCTTGTAGATTGAGTCCTGCCTCATTAACATCACTGCCACTAATCCCACCTCATTAACATCATAAAGGTAGGATTTATAACACACAGAAAAATCATATCAGATGACAGAATGGTAGACAATCAGGCAATACTGGAAATCATGGACTAGACAAGTTGACAGACATTTTGGGGGGGGGGACATAATTCAATCCATAACAAGGATCTTCCAGTATAAGTAAACAGAACTGATCACAAAATGATTCTGCCACATTATTAAATGAAATATGTAATCATAACAGTGCTATTCTCTAATTAGACAAAAATAATAAACAGTTCACATAAAATAATACAATTTATATTGTTAGTAACCAGTCAAAGAAAATTTTTCATTTTTCCCTTTACTTTGGTAGTTTGCCAGGGTTACCCGTTTTAGCCAACATCAATGAATGAAACTCAGAGGGAGCAGCAGTGATCCTCCACATCACTGAGAGTACATGTGCCTCCTGATAGGAGGCAAACAAAGCACAGTGTCACTTATGAAACATTCTTGCCAAAATGCTTAGCCTGAATCTAACCATGCTTTAGTTCCAACTCCCAGCATACAGGAAATATAGAGGATAGAGAAAAAAGTTAAATGACACCACAAGGAAACAATCAAACAAACGCAGAAAGTAAAATATCCCACAGAACAACTAACCAAGTTTCTTCAACAGGTCGATTTCATGAGGGAAAAACAAGCGAGAAGGGAGGATTGTTTATCAAAAGGGGCGTTGCAACCAAATGCATGTATTGCATTACATTGTTTCCTGGTTTGTCAGTACATCCTGATTTGAACAAAGTACAGGCAGTCCCCATATTACAAACAAGTTCCATTCCTAAGTCTGTCTTTAAGTTGTATTTGTACATATGTTGGAACAGTCAGCTATAGTTCGTATCTAACATCAGTCAAATGTTTGTCTTAGTATATAGTATATGCTGTACATTTCTATGCATAAAAAATATTAAAGAAACACTTTCAGATACACTAAAATATCTTTAACATAATAATACAGTAATAATAATAATAATATTTGATGCACATCACCCGTTTGTTATTACAAACCATTGTAGGCACCTTGAATTTTTAATATAATAGGCTTTACAGGGAGTTGGTTTGTACCTACGAGTTGTACATAAGTTGGATGTTTGTAACTGGGGGCCTGCCTGTAGCTGCAAAAGACATTTTGGAATAATTATGGAAATCTGAACATGGGGTGGTTATTAGATGATATTAGAAAATCATTATGAATTTCATTGGGTATGCTAATGCTATTATGGTTATGTAGGAAAATGTCCTTACTGTTTTATGCATGCATTTTGAATTAATTAGAGTGAAATGTTGTCAGTAAGTTACTTTAAAATAGTTCAGCCAAAAAATAAATAAAAAGACAAATATAGCTAACTTTATACGGGATGAGTTTATAGTTGTTAATTATAATATCCTCTCTTCTGTATGTTTGGACTTTTTTCACAATAATAAGTTTTTTTAAGTACTTATTGGGAGGTAGATTTCACAGGAGATGGATGGATCTGAGTTATAAGAGAAATGAAGTAGTTATGAGTGTGTTATAATAATGTCAAGATAGAGTCAGCCCTTGCCACCAGAATTCATTTGAGGTATTAGAGAAGGTGTCTTTGCAATGGGTCATAGAATCACTGATTCATGTAAATTTTTTTATTTGAAACATCTTTAGTTATCACTCATTCCAACTATGATATTTTATAGAAAAATGAAGAAAGATTAAAATAAGCAAGGATGATGTTCAGTTTTCGGCACCCCCAGAACTAAAACCAATCCTCTTGACTGTCAGGATACTCATTTTGCACTCCATCCATCCCTTTCTAGAGCTAAAAGTCATGATTCTAAATAAATAAAATAAAAGTCATGGTTACCTTTTAACAACAATAAAGACATCATACTTCTGCATATTCTGTAGTGTTTGGTGAACTTTCCATACATTATTTCTTTTAATACTTCCAACAACCCTAGGGATAGATCATTTACAAATAGAGAAACTGAGGTACTAATGTTTGTAACTTACCCAACATCACAAAGGAAAAAGTTTGAGGTAGAATCAAAGCGTGTCACAACCCTAGCCTGGTGTTTTTTTCATTACTCTACAAGTAACATCTATACTTGTTAAATAACAAACGCCCAAGATCTGATTCCCTAACAGCCCAGTCAGCGACAATATCTTGCAACAGCAAGTTTCATATGACCTTTGTTTGCGATATTAAATAAAAGTCAAATGCATAACATTAAATAACAGCTCAGTGAAGGTAATTAGCCAAACCAATGGTTCTCAACTCAGGCTGCACATCATAGTCTCTAGGGTGGACCAGATCGCCTGCATTTTCTGAAAGTGCCGCGGGGGATTGTGATGTGCAGCCAGGATTAAAAAACCACTAAGGTAAACTGCCGCTATCCAAGTGTGCAGCCTTCTAGTGGTTGAAGTTGATCCAGGGATAGAAATCTGGAAAAGTAAATGCGTTGCATATCTAGACAATCCTCCATTATAATCATTTCTCTCCTCTGTTTTTGATAAAAGCTGGGTCTGTGGTTCATTCACTGACTCAGCAAATATTTACTGAATGTCTTCTATGTGCCAGGCTCTCTTCTAGGAGTTGGGGACATAACAGCAAACATGGCAGACCAGAGTCCTGCCCTCCTGGAACTTTTATTCTAAGATAGGGAGAGAGACAATAAACAAGTAAATAAATTATGAGAATAATTTCAGATTATGATATGCAATGAAAAAAATAAAACAGGGTAAAATGATATTGTGGGGGTTGGGGGTGGAGCCTACATTAGATCAGGGTGATCAGTAAAGGTATTTATGAGGAGGTGGCACTTGAGTTGAGGCCTGAATGACAAGCACAGCAAACCATGCAAAGATCTGGGGTAGAAGGACACAGCAAGGACAAATGCTTTGAGACAGTCACAAATCTGATGTTTTAAAAGAACAGAAAGAAGGCCAGTGTGGCCAGCACAAAGGGAGCAAAGGGGAAGCAGGAGGCCAGGGACCAGCTCACAAAGAACCTAATAGTTTGGGTGGTTACTCAATATGTGTCTAAACCAGAATACATGAAATACATGTGAGCGTGAAAGGAGTGCTTTACTAATTACATAGGATATAGGGGCAATAGGTATAAACCGAGCACTGTCTTAGGCAAACAAAGAGGTCTGCTTACCATACATGTAGACCAAGATTTATGCTACAGTGCAATGGAAAACTGTTGGTGGGTTTTAGCTGGATTGCATAAAGTTTGAAATTATCCCCCCTGAAGAGATCTCCAGAGTGGATGCTCTGTTAGGGAGATTACGGATGGAAATGTCCCAGACAGGTGGCAAGGTTGGCATCTATTATGAAAATGGAGGTGGCCAGGAACAGCCCCACCACATGGGGGTAGGTTGCAGGAGTCCCTTCAGGCAAGCCAGAATTGCCCTCCTACAGCAGCTTGGGGTCAGTTCCAGCTGATGAAAACTGCTCCTCTCAGTCCCTAGAACTCCTTGGCATACAGTACACAGAAATCCCTTTGGTTTGGAAAATTTTCAATGCAGGCATTGCCAGTCATTCACCCTGACCAAAGAAAAGCTTCAAAAATGTTCCCAAGCTCCGTCTGACCCAGAGCATGGGAATTCTGTCACTTCCCATGGTGTTCACAAGGAAGAGTGAGCTATAAAACGCATTTCCAATTAACTGCTTGGAATTATATAACAGGTCTACTGAGTTTTGGAGCTTGCCTAACAAAACAATGATTTTCATCTTGTGTGGGGAGTGCTGAATTATTCTTTCTGGCTCTGGTTAGATATCAAGACGTTATTAAGTAAATGAGGAACATCTAGCAACAGCCAGCCATTTCCATCCATAAAATCTGCTTCGGAAACAGAGTCAAGGAAAGGTTGAAGGAGTGTAGTAAATTCTAAGAAGCATTTTTAAGACCCCCAAAACTGTTTTTGAACACAGGTTAGTAATTGTTACCATTTAATGAGTGCCTACTATGTGTCGGGCATTATGCCAGCTACCTTACTTGCCTTACTTATAACCTTTACCGCAGCCCTGCAAGATGGATGTGTTATGCCCATTTTATCCATGAGGAAACTAAGTCTCTGAGAGGTTAAATCATTTTCCCAAAGTCATATCCTTAGTAAGCTTCAAACCTAAGTCTGAAAACGAGTCCGAGTTTATTCCAAAATGCCCTGGCTTGTTCTCCTCTGATAAAGTAAAACGTATTTTGTTGTTTCCATAAATATTCAAATGGTCCATGTGCATACCGTCTTTAAAAAACTCAATATTGTATATGAAAATCCAAATAACTTAACACAAATAAGTTAGGAATTATCGTTAACATTTCAGTAGGCTTTACATCAATGACTCTTTTAATAGCCACCTTCCCAGATGTCTTTATGATTTGCTTTACAAGTTTCCGATTTACATACACCTATTCAGGAGCCCTGGTGGCACAGTAGTTAAGAACTTGGCTGCTAACCCAAAGTTGAGCAGTTGCAATCCACCAGCTGCTCCTTGGAAACCCTATGGGGCAGTTCTACTGTGTCCTGTAGGGTCACCATGTGTCGGAGTCGACTCAACGGCAGTAGGTTTGGTTTTGGTTTGACTCAGAAATCACAGTCCCCAGGTGGTGCAGATGGCTAACATACTCAGCTGCTAACCAAAAGATTGGAGTTGAAGTCCACCCAAAGGCACCTTGGAAGAAAGGCCTGGCAATTTACTTCTGAAAAAAAATCAGCCATTGAAAACCCTACTCTGACACACATGGAATAGCTGCTGTGAGTCAGAGTCAACTTGACAGCAATTGGTACTGGTACTGGTAGCCTCAGATTGGAGTCCCTGGGTGCTACAAACAGTGAAGCACTCAACTGCTAACAGAAAAATTGGAGGTTTGAGTCTGCCCTGAGGCACCTTCAAAGGAAGTTCTGATTATCTAACTACAAAAAATCAGCCACTGAAAACCCTACAGAGCACAGTTCTACTCTGACACACGTGGAATCTCCTTGAGTCAGAATCAACTCGAAGGCAACTACTACTCAGAAATAAATCTTTTGACCATACTGAGGTATAGTTTTATATAGCATAACTATTTTTGTGTTTTCTGATACCCCACCCCTTTGCACAAAGCATCTATATACCCAGGTGGTTACCATAAAAATCCCAGAGCTTTGGCAAATGCACAAAAGCCTCTTTAAACACCATTATTAATGGTGGCCTGTAGCATATGCATTTGTTCAACAAGGTATTTCTTTACCCTTAAGGCAAATTGAAACTTCTTAGCCTGGTTTACAAGGCCCTTCGCACTCTCAGCCCAGTTTCTCAATCCTATCTGCGTCAGACAAAGAATCTTCACCCTTTGGGAATCAGACAGAAAGGTGGCAGGGAGGGCATCCTATTATGACAACTGGAGGAGCCTGGGTAGCAGCCCTCAGGTTCAAAGGCCACCCCCCACCACACAGAGGCCAGTTAAATCAGACTGGGGTCGGGGCTTGGCATAGCTTTGGTGTTTTATTTGTTTGCTTGTCCTTTGTTTAATCTCTCCCAGTGATTCTAATGTGCAGCCAGGGTTGAAAACCTCTGTATTGTGATGGCTAATTTTGTGTATCAACTTGCTGGGCTGTAGTGGCCAGTTGATTGGTCAAATACTGGTCTAGATGTTGCTATGAAGGTATTTTGTAGATGTGGTTGTCATTTACAATCAGTTGATTTTAAGTAAAGGAGACTCTCCTAGATAATCTGAACGGGCCTCATCCAATCAATTGAAGGCTTTAAGAGCAAAAACTGAGGTTTCCAGGAGCAGAAGGAATTCCACTTCAAATTGTGGTATAGAAGTCCTGCCTGAGTTCCCAGCCTGCTGGCCTGCCCTACAAATTCCAGACCTGCTAGCCTCACAATCACAGGAGCCAATTCCTTTAAATGAATGAATGAATGAATATAGGTTCTGTTTCTCTGGAGAACTCTAACGGATACAATGGCTTGCTACTCCAGCCTTGGCTTACTGTGCTTCCCTTTCACACTCAGATTTCCAGCCCTCCGATTCACCTTTAAGTCACTGCACAAAACGTTCCCCTGCTGGGAATACTTTCTACTACTAGTTTCCTCTTTCGTCTCCAGCTAACGGCTACTCTTCTCTCAGGTCTCCCTTTGGATACACCCCTCCAGGAAGGTTTCGCTAAACCCTCCGAAACAGGTTAAGACGGAGTTTCCGAAGCACCCTAAGCTCAACCCTCAACCCTCACGTAGCACTCATTAAACTGAACTGAAATTGCCTACCTAATCTGCTTACTACCCTCCTCCTGTGTGCTCCTTGAGGGTAGGTTAGTATGCTGGTGAACTCTGTGTTCCTGGTGCCTAGTTCAGTGTCTACACATAGTACTTGCTCCATGGTATTTCTTGAGTGACTGGTGGGTGATGAATGAGTTCTATTTCCCACTTTGAAAGAGCTTACCAGTTGGTGGGAAATGCACAGAACATGCTTATGGAGAAGAGATCAGTTCTGGCTGGTTCACATACACTCCTCATCCATTCAGGTAACTTGTATTCCCATTCTCAGACATTGGTGTTGGTTTAGAACCCAAAGTCATATTTATCAAGAAGTCCTAGTCATAGGCCCATAAAACAAAACAAGACTAAAGGGGCACACCAGCCTAGGGGCAAGGACTAGAAGGCAGGAGGGGATCCAAGGTCGAGAAGGGAGAGTGTTGACATGTCATGGGGTTGTTAACCAATGTCATAAAACAATATGTGTACTAACTGTTTAATGAGAAGCTAGTTTGTTCTGTAAACCTTTGTCTAAAGTACATCTAAATAAATAAATAAAAAAGAAGTCCTAGTCATAAAGCTGGACAATGAATAAGGAAGACTGAAGAAGAACTGAAGCATTTGAATTGTGGTGTCAAATATACCATGGACTGCCAGAAGAATGAATCAATTTGTCTTGGAAGAAGTATATCCAGAATGCTCCTTAGAAGGGAGGATGGCGAGACTTGATCTCACATACTTTGGGCATGTTAGCAGGAGGGACCAATCCCTGGAGAAGCACATCATGCTTGGTAAAGTACAGGGTTGGCGAAAAAGAGGAAGACCCTCGATGAGATGGATTGACACAGTCACTGCAACAATGGGCTCAAACAGAGCAACAATTGTGAGGATGGTGCAGGACTGGGCAATGTTTTCTTATGTTGTACATAGGGTCGCTATGAGTCAGAACCGACTCCATGGCACATAACAACAACAACCCAGTCATAAATCCATGCTGTCTCATTGATTAGCCATCCTTTTCCAGGGCAAAAATGTCTGTACCCTTTAGTAGGCCAGCTACAACCATGTCCGTGGAGTGTCCTTAAAAAGCAGATGTTAGAATGCCATCTTTAAAAAAATGTTTTACGTTAATAATATCTATGATTATTGACAGGCAGATTTTAGTGTGTTTCCCCCATATCAAAACAGATTCATTATTTTTTATTGCTGGTAATTGACCAACAATCGTAACAACCATTGTATTTTTATATCCTTTAAACTTTTCTCTATGTATATGTACCAATATCCATTTTTAATAATTTTTGAAAAAGTGGAAGCATCTATACTTACAGTTTTCCAGCCTGCCTTTTTTTTTTCCAGTTATCAACATGTGGGATGTATTTTTCATGTTAATAAATACAGATTTATATCATCGTTTTTAATGGTTGTACCATTAGTTATTGAGCCAACTACTACTGACAGTCATTTAGATTGATTTTGGTTTCTGTTATAAACAATGCTGTAATGCATATCCTCATACACATACTTCTATGTGTTTGTCCAAGTATTCCCTTCAAACAGATTTCCAGAATCCTGAGCCAAGGAGTATACATACCTTTAAGTCTGGCTTTTTGCTTAATAGCCAACAGAATATTAAACTAATTTTTATTGCTATCAAAAGCTTATGAGACTGTATCTCTTCCTATTTTCCTATCAACATTAGATATTTTCAATATTTGTAAGTCTCTTCTTCTAATTCATAGTTCTTTGATTATTCATGGTCTTATCTTCCTTTTATGTATTTAGTGGTCATTTGTATTTTTTCTATTGCCAAGTTTGTAATTCTTATTAATTTATAAGAGCTCTTTGTATATTAGGGATATAATTCCTTCATCATATATTGTAAATATCTTTTTCCAGTTTATCTTTTACCTTTGTTTTTGAGTTAGGTTTTTACTGTACTATTTTTTTTTTTTAATGTAGTCAAATTATCAGTTTTTTGCTTTGTATTTCTAGCTTTGATGACATGCAATTTTAGCATTTTTAAGTAGTTTATGAAATTTAAGATATATTTTATTGCTTAGTTTTTTGACAATAAAATGTCATCTGAAAATCAAATTAGAACTTTTGAAAATATATTTTAAAATATTTATTACACAACCATAATTCTTACCATAACTATAAAAAAAATTTAACATTGACTAAACTTCGCATATTTATCAATATTTTAAAGGAAAAAATCAATCTTTTCAAAACCCTGTCTGTGCCAATTAGCAGGTGATTTTGTGTATTGCATATTTATTACCTGAAGCAACATAATCCCCAATAGAAAACTCTGATTTGGTAAGAAAACCATTTTACAAGCTGTTGCAGAATATGGATGCAAGTATCACAGCTTCAAACTGTGAGGAGAAATCCAGGCAGAGCTTGGCTGGAAATGTTTCGATAATGACCACGCATGGGATAAAATAACTGAAAATCATTCACTCTCATTGGCAGGGCCAGCATTCTGGAAACAGTTCTCTTCGTTTTCCTGGAGGTGCTATTAGAAACCCCAAAGTTCACGAAAGGTTGAATGACAGTAATGCTGCAGAGTGCTGGTGACCGCCACACATTCCTCGATGAGAACCCACAAGAAGCCAATAAATATTTGGTCCCTAGAGGCTCTCCTTTGACATGTTGTTAATCTAGACCCGTGGTCAGGAGAGTTAGGCTTGGCTTTAAAATATCCCAAATTCCTTCTGTTTTCCTAATACCATCAGGGTCCCTTTAAATTCTGCAACATAACAGTGTTCTCCATGGGTCATAAAATAATAGACTTATGAAAGCCAGCAGCAATTTTAAATTTTCCTGTTTTAAATCAATAAAACTAACAATAACAGCAATAATGAAATAATTTAGGCAGCATGAGGCAAAGGAGTTGTTCCCTGTAACAAAAACAGTTGCATTAGAAAAATCTTCATTTTGACCTCCTGGGAATTCAAAAAAATTTATAGTTGTCTGCTCATTCTTTGTATTCTACTACTAAGTGCTATTTTTAAAAAAGGTTAATTAAGAACACATAGTCTCATATTCACTACCTTCACAACTTTACCTTCACCTAAGAAAGAACAAATACCTGGTGGCTCCTCTCATACTGGTCAAGGACTAACAAATGAAATGAGATGCTGGGTCAGGAAACACGGGACATCCACAAAAATAAAAAGTAAGAGTCATTGTCCACAAAGAACTCATCATTCTTAAGGGGGTGGCGGGGACTCAAATGGGGAACAAGTCGATAATTACACAATACAAAATACAACTAGGAGAGAAAATGCTATGGTTCAGGAAAGAGAGAAATAAGTATAGGTTGGGGCCTAAGACAGCCCAGTGGAGAAAACCGAAGTTGAGCTGAATGTTAAAGAATGGGTTGGTAGAAAGGAGGAAGAAATGCTGTCCAGGGAGGGACAAAGAGAGCAGCTTCGACAAGGGCAGAAAGGTAGAAATGAGCACAACGTATCTGGGGAACGGTGAGAAAAACATGCTTTGCTTTGGGAAGCCACTGAATGCTCTATTGCAGAAAGGAAAGACAAATGTTATACCATGAGGGGAAGGACTCGAAAATGACAGGGAGATGCAAAGAGAGGCCTGAGGACCAGGGTGAGAAGTTTCATCAAGGATGAGTGGGCATATTCCACCCTACCCCCCAACTTGCCAGGGGCAATAATGGAAAGCTTGGTGTTTGAATAGAAAAATTCCTTATAGACTCCGGGAGGGCCAGAACACTGTGCACTGTGATGTTGTGTGTTCTTTCCCTTAGCCACCACCGCCTGTTACACCTGGGAACTACCTTATACAGGGCAGGCTCACAAAAGTAATATTAGAATGAACAAAAAACATGATGAAAATTATTTTCAGGAGCTTATTATATCTGGATATGAGTTGTTGGGGATTTAAGGAGAGAAAAAGCACTGAAGGAAAGGAAAGCCAGCTACCAAACTACTGCAGAAAATCAATTATACTATGATAAAGACCTAGATCTAGATAGCAGAATAGGAACAAAAACATAGACATTATTTTGAGAAAATTATGGTGAGTCATTATTTTAATTCATTACTGTTCCCATCTAACAGCCAGGTCAAGTTTAAGTGGTCTGACCAACTATTATAATCATTCCTTCATATGGAAAACATCTCTTGAGCACCAGTACTCTTCTGGGCTCCAAGGGCCAAAATGAAATTCAAATTTATTTTCCTCAAATTTCTGACTGATCATGTAAAGCCCTGAGCCCTGACAGTGAATTTTAAGGTGGAGCAGGATCAAGACAGTCCCAGCTGTATATGTGTATACTGGAAACATTAAGCAAGCAATTAAGCACCTCATCTCCAATCATTCCACATTATTTACCCACATGAGACAGAGTCCCAACTAGATATAGCGTTGCTTTTGGAAGCATGAATTTTGCTACATTTTTTATCCAAAAAAATCTGCATAACAATTATATGCGGATCATGAGCGAAAAAAATCTCTCAATCTAAATTTGAATATACAGTTTAAATTTAACACTAGTTCTACCACTTAACTCTACCTCCATGTTCTGCAAATCAATTATTCGCCATCCGAAACATCTATATCAGTTTTTTTTAAAAAACAACAAGCCCGTTGCCATCAAGTCGATTCCAACTCATAGCGCCCTATAGGACAGGGTAGAACTGCCCCATAAGGTTTCCAAGGAGTGGCTGGTGGATTCAAACTGCTGACCTTATTGGTTAGCGGCTGAACTCTTAACCACTGCGCCACCAGGGCTCCTATAATGGATTAGCCGCCCCAAAACATCATTCAGCAAATCACTTCTCAGTTCAATAAACCTCAGTGATTCTCCTTTCTTTCCTTGCTTCCTTCTTTCTTTTCATTATTTAATAACAGTCTCATACTCCCTACTTTCATAAACATATCATCATCTCACCTAAGGGGAAAAAGTGCCTAGAGACCCCTCTCATATTGGTAAATTAAATGAGGTACTGGGCCAGGGAATACAGTCTTTGTTATGGATTAAATTGTCTCCCACAAAAAGATATGCTGAAATCCTAACACCTGTACCGGTAAAAGACCTTGTTTCGAAACAGGGTTTTTCTTTTGTTACCAGTTAAGTTAATAAGGTCATGCCAGAGTAGGGTGGGTCCTAGTCCCTTCTGAGTAAAGTCTTACAAAAGGCAGAACAGACATGGACACAGAGTCACACATACGGGGAAGATAACATGTGAGGATTGGTTTATAAGCCAAGGAATTCCAAGGAACACCCAAGGGTACCAGAAACTGAAAGAGACAAGGAAGGATTTTCCTTAGAGCCAACAGGGAAAGAGCATAGTCCTGCTAAATCCTGGAATTTGAAATTTTAGCCTCAGAACTACTTTCTTTAAAGCCCCCCACTTTGTGCATTTTGTTATGGCAACCCTAGGAAGCTAAGAAAGTCTTCCTTCCTTCTTTCCTCGCTTCCTAACTTCCTATCTTCTATCTATTGAGTTGCTATTATGTGAACAAAGCAGGCATAGCCCATGCTCTCATGCATTTGATGGTCAGTTGGAGAGTCTCCTTGACTAGGTCCATTCCAAGTCCTCCAAAATAGAAGCCAATCCTCCCCAGGTTTATCTCCCAATTACTCCCCCCCCATACCCTCAGTCCCCACACCAGACAAACAGAGCTACATCTTAAACTTTGAATTCACTGGAGTTTGTTTATATCTCCTCACCCTTGGCCTTTCACAACCCCCACTTAGAATACTGCTCCCCATCTTGGCACAGTCTGACCTAGATGGGAATTCTTACTCTACATTTTTCCACCAATGGGATCTTGAGCAAGTTACTCAATCTCTGTGCACCACTCTTTCCTCATCAGGTAAATGAAAATAATAATACCTACATTTCAGGAATGTTGCAAGGATTAAATGAGATAATGTGTATGAAAGTGCTCAACAGAGGCTTCGTGATTATTTTCCCTGGCCATCCCCACTAGAAGTGAGCTCTCCTTCCAAATTCCCAAAGCATGATTATATATACCACTTGACTTTTGAGCCACCTTCTATTATTAATCTTTTTGTGTCTATCTTCACTCCCTACTTAGGATCAGAGAATGTCGACAAACTTCTTTGTGGCTTCCTGATACTCTAGACAATATCTGACACATAACTGCTCATAGTGGAGGGGTAGCTGGGAAGAGCTAATGATCCTTTGTTGCCTCATAGTGGTCATTAGTAGTTTAGATTAGAGATTCTGCTGAATTTTAAGAATCATCTAATATTCAGATTGCTCTGCTGAGCTTCAGATAAGAACGCAGATGAAAATCTCCTCCGAATGACTTGCTTCTTTTATTTTGTTATTTCCCAGCTTAAGTCTAAATGCAGCAACTGAAAACATTCCTATTTTAAATATTGTTCACATACTAAATTCATTTCACATTGTACTCATACTCAAAGGCTATGAATCAGTTGTAAAAACCAAACCAAAAAGAGTGAGGAACATTTTTGCAATACAACAGCAGGCCATCAGAATACAAAAGTAAGCAGAAAGTTAAAAGGTTAATGAAGAGTCAACTCAATTCTACAGTCCTTTGCTTCAGCTAGCATTTTAAGACTGACCAGCAACCTCACAAGAATGAGAATTATACGTGTGTGTCTTCAGACAGATACCTGGGGCTGAAGGACTCATTTTTCTAGGTCATTCCATTGCCAAGTTTGCCCTTGTTTCCAAACAAATGCAACTTCAGGACGCCATCTATGAACCTTCTTCAAGAAGATTCAGACGACTTTACAGAATCACTATGCTAGTCAGTTGGCCCCTGCTTCCGCAGGAGTAATTTACGGCCCCCTAAATCAAGGATCTTCCACTGTTCAAAAAAACTCTCTCCTGAATCATAACAATAGTCATAACTAGCTTTAACCAGACTGAGCAACATGCAACCCAAAGCTCTCAGAGCACATGCTGTGGCCCCCGCCTGTTATTTCAGAGAGGGCAGGAGCTCTGCTGTCTGGGTACCCAGCCCAGTGCCTCACCACTCCCCACTGTGGTTCTCTTCTAGTGCCATAAATCTGCAGCTCATCCACAATGGGAACAATCTTCCTCCTTAGATCAAGATCTGGGGGCATCTTGCTCCTTCCCTGAGGAATGGTCATAATAACTCTCTACAAGACTGAAAAACTACCAAAGGGGATCAATTACAACTTACGCTTATTTAACTATGACAGAAGCTCATTTTGTTTCACGTGGAAAGCTGCAATTGCTTCACGTGGAAAAAAAAAAAGGCTTTACCAATAGGAAACTCTGATGGACTAGAAAGGTAAGGGGGTCTAAGGGGTAGGAATGGGCTGGCAAGGTTCTCAGGGCACGTTTGGATGAAATTGCTTTTTTTTCTCCAGGAAAAGTCCTAGCAGCAGGGAAGGAACCTATCCTTGCCCCTTTCCAGTAAATTCTCCCTATAGCACGTTTTACCTCCCCAGAGACATTTAGAGACTGCCATTCATTTAACTGCTTGAAAAGCCCAAACCAAACAAGAATCACTGGAGCTTGGCCCGCTGTTTGCTGGCTGTCTGCAGATTTACAATTTAGCACCACGTGGATCCTTAGAACCAAAGTGTTAAAAATCTAAGGGACTCATTCCACCCCTCAAAATACAATGGGCAAGAGCAGAAAAGCTTCGAAGTCCCCAGAAGGCATCAAACCCAATTACATTGCAACACATGTGTGCAGCCCTTTAAGCTGCTCATTAACATTTGGAAAATTCTTCTGGTAAATATCTTCGTAACCAATTTAGCCTTCTTTTCCCTTCTCTCTACCACCCTCATTTTATAGACAGGCAACAGGAATGAGCTATATAAATGTAACTCTTTAAACGAAGAATGTCATCACTTAAAAATACAAGAGAGTAGTACCCGTTGTGTATGTCTACAAACTGTAGTTGCTGTCTGTTAGAGTTTGTAGCAACTTTTAAATCTGTCATCACACCATGAATTTCATACTAAGCTCTTTGCTGGTGCTTGAGCCAGGAAGCAAAGGGGGAATAGCCTGTATCATTTATGGGCAGACTGGTATTGGGTCAAGTGTGACATCACGATCTGCTCCAGCCATAATGAGGTGAAAAGGCAAGGCTGCAACAACATGGCACTTTGTTTATTGGGAAAATGTAAGTCAAGCTTTATTTCAGTTTACGATAAAACTGAAACAGAGGACATGGATTACAGGTCTTTAACAGCTCCAAACAAAAGGAGAGGTAAAAAGAGAAGACATTTGGTAATTTAATAAGAACTGCAGGAGGCCAAAAAATTCAAAGTAGGCTCCAAGGAGGCTGGTCCTTTGGCATTTGTACTGGACACATTTGCTCATTGAAAATATTAACACATCAGCCAAGTGTTTAATTTTCGCTTCTTTCCCATGTTTAAGCAAGGAGGAAAAATAAGAACTAAAATGTATGTGTGTGTGCGCGTGTGTTTCTCTATAGGAGAGCTATAGAGAAAGTCTCTATTGTCTTAGAGAATACATATTGATTGTGCCATCAACAGAATGTAGCTAGATATGCGGATTTTAAATGTGCTTCTGGTGAGGCTTTAAAAGAAAATGATGAACATGTGATTGGACGATGGATAAAGGGTAATACTTTCTATGCAGTAGCAAAGAACTTGTCTAAATTATGTTCAAATATTTTGTGGAAGGTAGAACTTGTAAGTGATGAGCTTGGATATTTGGCTGAGATTTCTAAGCAAGATCTTAAAGGGGTTGCATGGTTTCTTCTTACTGCTTATAGTAGAAAGAAAGAGGAAAGAGATGGATTTGAAAATGAGCTGTGCAAAATGAAACCAGAATTTAAAGACTTGGAAAATTCTGTTATACAAACTAAGGACAAGTGTCCTAAAACTCTCACCGAGGACTTAGTGACTTAATCTTTTATTAAAGAGATTAAGCCTGTGACGGATGGATCTAACCAACTACCACAGCAGGAAACCCATCAGCTTAGACTGAAGGGGACAGGGACAGGACAAAAGGAAAGAGAGATGTCTGCCTCTTGGAATTCTACAGGCAGGAAAACAGGCTAAAGGAGCTACATCTGCTGTCTTTCAAGAAAAGAAAAAGGCCATCCCTGGAGCAGCTCAGAGATCAGCAGAACTGTTGGAAGGAACACTGGAAATAGGATTGACTCAGTTTCAAAGGGTGGGGCCATGCCCTTCTAGGTTTCAAAGAGTGGACTCTTGGACTCTTATGTTTCAAAGAGTCAGATTTCCACCAGCTCAGTTCCATAGTGTGGGGCTGCCATTCAGGTGTGTTAAGGCGATGAGGCCACTGCCCAAAGCTGAGGGGATGTGGCAGCCCTGCCCAAGGGTCGGGAGAACAGAACCTGCCAGAGGCAAGAGGGTGGGGTCGTCACTCAGAGGGACCAGGAGAATGGGTCGCCCAAAGCCCAGGGAGCAGAGTTGTCATCCCAGTGGGCCTGGAAGGCGGGGCTGAAGTCCAGGGCCAAGGGGCCTATACCCAGAATCAGGAGAGCATGGCCAACACCCAGAGTCTGGAGGGTGGGGCCGTTGCCTAGATGGTCCAGGAGAACAGAGGATTATTTTCAAGCCTTGAGAGCTAATGGAATTTGTTTTGATGGATTTTGGACTTTCTTGGTTCCCATTATCACTTCTCCCTCCAATTTCTCCCATTTGTAATGGAAATGTCTACCTTGTGCCTGTCCCAGCATTGTACTTTGGAAGCAGATAACTTATATTCTAGGTTTCACAGGTTCACAGAAGAAGAGGAATTTTGCCCCGGGATGGGAATATGCCTAAAATCTCACCTGTATTTGATTTAGATGATTAAGAAGATGAGATTTTGGACTTGGAGTTGACTTAAGACTTTTTAGATGATATGTTGGGGTGAATGTGTTTTGCACGTGGGAAGGACAGGAATTTTGGAGGGCCAAAGGGTGGAATGTTATGGATTGAGTTGTGTCCCCCAAAAATATGTGTTGTAAATCCTAACCCCTATATCTGTGGTTATAATCCCATTTGGGAATGGGTTTTCCTTGTTATGTTAATAAGGCAGTATAATTGTAGGGTGTGTTTTAAGTCTCTTTTGAGACATAAAAGAGTAGATTGACCAAGCAAGCAAGCAGAGATAGGGACGATACATGCCAAGCCAAATGAATATTGTCAAGGAAAAGAAGCTGAAAAGAGACAAGGACCTTCCTCCAAAGCCAACAGAGAGAAAATCCTTCCCCTAGAGCCAGCACCCTAAGTTCAGGCTTTTAGCCTCCTAAACTGTGAGAAAATAAATTTCTGTTCATTAAAGCCACTAAGGTTACTATGAGCTGGAATCGACTCGACAACAACGGGTTTGGTTTGGTTTCTAAAGCCACTTGTGGTATTTCTGTTACAGCTGCACTAGATAACTAAGACAGAATTCTGACTCATGGCCACCCCATGTGTTTCGGAGTAGAACTACACTCCGTAGGGTTTTCAATGGCTGTGATCTTTTGGAACTAGATTGCCAGGCTTTTCTTCCACAGTGCCTCTGGGTGGATTCAAACCTCCAACCTTTCAGTGAGTAGCCAAGTGCTTAACTGTTTGAGTCACCCTATAAGGCAGAGTAAAATTGGGACTCTGAGCAAAGTACAGGAGCAAATGGCAGCCAGAAGAAGCAGCCATTATATTCACCTAAAATTATTTTGTCTTCTGCTGAAAGTACTAGGAACCCCTCCTCCCAAAGTTGCTTCTTTTCCTGTATATCAATAAAGTAAAAGACATAAACCACTCCTGTTGGGATGGACTAAACACTTAGTAGGAGGTAAGTCCCCACTCAAGTCAGAAAGACACAGACCATCACACCACCGAAGTCTCACAGAATTCTCAGCAGGAGCTTATTTTTCAAATTGCTCTAAAGAGTTCTTCTACTTCATTTAACTAAGAAATTTATTCTAGTCAAAAATATCCCATTGTAGAACTAAAAGCTACAATTACTCTTTTGTCCTTAATTTCCTCAGCTCTGATCAGACACACCCTGGAAGAACTGAGCCTAAATGTTACCAGTTCTCCCTCTTGCCTTTTCTGAAATATTGGTTCACCTTCCCAATTTTCAGCAAACCCAATACTAATTGGACTCATGCCTTTCTCTAATTATGGATTCATTAGAAATCTTGCCTGTCTCCATGGTGACCATATTAGTCCTTCACCGGCTGTAAATTAACCCCTTCTTAGCTGTTTTTCATCCCCCTGTAGAGACTATGCTACTTTCCCAGATGCTTAGCTAGGAGCAGAGACTCTCCGTTTTTCATTCCCCATGAATAGGGTAATTAGAATGCTTGATTCTTCAAATAATCAGAATAGCAAAGTAGTTAAAAGCGTAAACCCTAGAATTGAAAAAAAAAAATAAAAACAGATTGCTAATCAACTCCACCATGTCTATCTGTGTCACCTTTGACAAGTTATTTTATTCCTCCTGAGCCTTAGTTTCCTCATCCATAAAATGGGGAGAATAATACCACCACCTACCATAAAGCTGTTGTGAAGATTAAATGACATGTGCAGCACTTAGTACGATGCTGGTACATTGTAAATGCTCGGTTAAGTTAGCTGCTGACAAAATAATAATTACATTATGATGAGAAGACAGTAATAACAATTATATGATAATCATGTATTATACTTATTCTTGGTAGGCACTCATTGGCTACCATTACCCAAAACCACAGTCCTCTCTCCAGTTAGTGCTATTTTAAGACTCAAGTATTTTCAATCTTTCCACCTGTAGGAAAAAAAAAAAACATGAAGAGAAAGACAATGGATACAAAACGCAGAAACAGCCAATCAGTCAGCAAAGCCCCCACCCTATGTGCATACAATCAGCACCAGCTGTAGTCCAATTAAACTTAATCTAGTCACATGCTCATGTGCTCCTCAGAAATTAGAGGAAATCAATTCAAATGCTAATGAGAAGGTCCATAATTTATTATCTGCTGAGGAATGCATGTTACATTAATTTTAACTGTAAACAATTATTTTTATTGCAAGATTAATTACCCTATCTTATACAACTTCCTTTTTTCATATTCTTTTAAGGAATTTGTCTTCAGTTGCTGTTTTGTGACTCTGTCACAGTTCTTTAGCTTGAGAAAAGTATAATTAATTTAGGGATGCTGCAAATGTTGTTTTCTATTCTTCTGCCAAAAGAAAGTGGGATAAATGGCCAGGTCAAGCACGGAGAAAAATAGCTGCAACTTCTGGCCAGGATGAAAAGACATTAGAACTCAGAATGGAAGTGGGGAAAACCATTCAGAATTTAAAACATGGGTTACTGTTGGTCAATTCTGAGCCATAACTTTTCCCAATGGCTTCAACAATCATGTCGAGTCCTCAAATCATTCCTAAGTCTCTGAAAGTCAACGGGAACTGCATGAGCTAAAATGTTGCAGGCAAGAAAGAGACTAATCATTTTTTCTTAAAACAGCATCAAAGCCTGGACTTCTCTGTACATGCTGGGTGGGATGACTGTTCATTTGAGCAATTGAAAGGAATGATATTTGTGCTGTCAGAATTCTACTCCTTGGACAAAGCTCCCCCCACCCTGCCATGGTTCCCCGGTGAATGAGTGTTCAATACAGTGCCTTGTGGGAAATTATTCTTAAGCCAATCACTTTCCAACATGAAGAATAGGATTTTAGACAGTGATGAGCATTGATGGGGTTGATAGTGAGTATTCTATTGTTTCTGACAAATCCTTTGCTTGATTCTTATGTTATCTAAAAGTTAAAGATGCCATTTTCCTCTATGGGCACAACTAGACTTAGCATTTTAAAAGTAAACATTTATGAAATAGTAAAATTCATTAGTTTACTTCATTGGGACTTTCTTAATTTAAACTTCCAGCGTAAGCAACTGCTAGTCATCGATTAAAATTAAATTAGTCTAAATTAAATCAATAAGCCTAGTTGTTGATTTCAATGGGAATTTGGTTAGAAAATAGATAAAAGAATTGAGCCCAGGGAAGATTCAACTGCTAATTACTTATAAAAGTTTAGGCTTAAAGGGTAATAAACATTTAACCCAGGAGTGGAAACAGAGGAAGAAATGTTGGCTATGAAGACCTCAGGTCACAAGTATAGAGTCAGGTTCAGTCATGACTTCCTGTTAAGAGGACTGAATCCTAGTCAGTCCTAACGTGTTTCAATCGGATCCTCTCTGAGCACTATGGCCTGGCAGGGCAACAGGCTCACACAAAGATCGGCTGGGCTGGAGTAGACAGGATGAGAAATAACCTTTCGCATAAGCAACAAGCTCTCAGCACTCCACTCTGTAAATTCAAACAGTAAAGTGGCTCTTTTGCCCTTTTTACATGTTTCTGTGATTTCTACTGAATACTTTGGCAAGGCCCTACCAGGAGAGCATGTGCTACTTATCAGAATCACGTAGTAGCCACAAAGACCGGAAAATGGTTGGAAGGGACAGGCTGTGGTGATACAGGTTACACCTGGTTTTAATTTGACTGTCATGTGTCATAAGGGCAGGCTTATAAGACTAAGCCTCATTTCTGCTCTAACCCTATAGGGAATTATTGCTGATTTAACTTAGCAAAGAATGTTTCATGCTCTTGATATCCCTTCCAATTTCTCTGTTTAATAAAATAAGATGTCACATGTCAAGCTACATTGTAGGGATATTTCAACTACCCAAAGCCATTCACATTCATTTGAAAACCGGCCACAAAGCCCAGATCTGCCACAAAGCATTAGGATTAGTTATCCCTGGAAAGCCCTCTTATAAGACAAGCTGAGAGGAGCATGCCAGAAGAAAACCTTGAAGGATGTCCAAGCTTTGCAATCAAGAAACTCTTTGGTCAATACACACCAGCGTTCTACATCTCCATCCCCTTGAATTACTCAATGCCTAGCTTTACGTTCCTTTAGTCTTTTGACCAGACCAAAACAACCTTATCTTGGGCTGTCTTAGTTATCTAGTGCTGCTATAACAGAAATACCACAAGTGGATGGTTTTAACAAAGAGAAGTTTATCCTCTCACAGTCCAGTAGGCTAGAAGTCCGAATTCAGGGTGCCGCTCCAGGGGAAGGCTTTCTCTCTCTGTCGGCTCTGGAGGAAGGTCCTTGTCATCAGTCTTCCCTTGGTCTAGGAGCATCTCAGCACAGGAACCTCAAGTCCAAAGGACGCGCTCTGCTCCTGATACTACTTTCTTGGTAGTATGAGGTCCCTCACTCTCTGCTTGCTTCCCTTTCCTTTCATCTCTTGTAAGACAAAAGGTGGTGCAGGCCACACCCCAGGGAAACTCCCTTTACATTGGATCAGGGATGTGACTTTAGTAAGGGTGTTACAATCCCACCCTCATCCTCTTTAACATAAAATTACAATCACAAAATGGAAGACAACCACATAATATTGGGAATCATGGCCCAATGAAATTGATACACACATTTTTGGGGGAACATAATTCAATCCATGACATGGGCCAAACTTGTGACAGGTTTTATAATAGCATCAGCTTTCCCAAGCTGTAAGTAAACCTCTGTGTCAAGTTCCACAAACACTTGAAAAGGGCCTCCACTAAATTTCAAAGATTTCATATAATAGAATTTTTCATTATATTAAAGCCCTCTGATTGATGAAGAACAGGTCATCCGGGGCAAGTAATAAGCCACAAGTCAGATTTTAAAAATTCTCTTTGCTCTGGACCTGTTTTCTTCAGGTGAATCACCTTTTTAACTAGGTGACTGGGAGCATCTTCAGCCCTGATCAATTACAGATGTATTTCACACACTCTAAACCAATGTGGTTAAAGAAGAAACTACTTTGGGGAGAGTCTATAGATTGTAAATGTGATGAATGAACCTGAGGAACCCCATCTGTAAGTGCTTATGCATTCTGTATGTAATGTTAGATAGAGTTCCCATGCCCTAGCCCAAAACACTCAAGAGGGATTCTTTTTTACATAAACATGTGTGGAACATCCTACAGAACCCCAGGATTCCATTCTTCCAATTTTGATGTGTATGGGAATAAAAATGAACCAAGAGAAACACATAGATATTGTGTGAAATTCCCTCCTTAAGCTGATTCTTTGACTATTGGGAAGCAGGAAACTCCAGATATCTCACCAGAAAAGTATTCTCTTTCATGATTTCCAGCTGAGAAATTTAGTCTTTAAAAGGATAATGGTTTGGATCTGGTTCAAGGAACCATCTAACCTCAGCTCTTTTGAGATTCACCAATTTCTGGTCATACTGAGGTCATTCAAGTGTTCTCATAAAGCCATGTTTTGGCAGCAGGACATGGTCAATTATTTCTCTCTCTTCTCTCTCCTGGGTGTTGCTGCTGGACCTCCACCTCTCAACTGAGCCCCTCCAAGTTTCTAAACAGACCCTCAAGGGATCAGTGGATAGAATTCAGGAAGTCTGTCAACTTGGATGAGAAAATAAATTATTTTCACTAAATGCCAACTAAATTTATCATTTCCTTAAACTATGAACAGACCACAAAATCTTGTCTGCTCTGGTAGACAGAGTAGAATTAGCATACTTGGGACTTAGAGAAATCAGATATTTTCATATCACCATTATTGCTGTTGTAGATATCTCAAAATACCATTTACACTCATCACTACTTCAAAATTCTAGCGGTTATTAGACCCACTGCTAAATTTTATTTTTAATCTATTAATAAAGCATATATATTACTATATCATAATTTAAAATATTTTTGTAACTTTTTTTCAATGTAATTGGCTTTCCTTATAATTTTAGATATGCATTAAAATGCATTAAAATCATTTATGCATTAAAATCATTTATGCATTAAAATCATTTTTTCTGAGAAGGGATTCATCAGCTTCATCAGACTGCTAAAGGAGTTTATGGCACCAAAAAAAAAAGAAAAGAAAGAGTAAGAACACTAACCCTAGCATGACTCTAGAATTCTCATCTGGCCATTACCAAATACCCCAGCTCCATAAGTTTCTACTTAGTCCTACGAAGTACTATAGTTTTGTTCGCCAAGTCCTTCCATTTTTCCTGCTTCAGTATCTTTCTTAGATACTTGGCTCATTCCTTGCCCCTTCTTCTGGTTTGCTCATTCATCACTGATTCACTCAACAAGTATTTATTAAGTGCCTACTCTGTGTCAGATACTGTGAGAGGTGGCGGAGATATAGTTCCGAGCAAGAGAGACAAGTTCCCTGTTCCAATAGAGCTTACATTCTAGTGGGAGAATGGATAGATAGATCGATAGATAGATCGATTGATAGATCAATTGATAGATGGGTAAAGAGAGGGCTGCAGGGAGGGAAGAAGTTAGGTAGAAAATTAGAATAAGTTGATGTGATGGAAAGTGACTGTGTGATCACTTTAGCTTGGTGCTCATGGAAGACCCCTCTGAGATTTAAATGACAGAAAAAAAACAAAATAAATTCATTGCCATCAAGTTGATTCCAGCTCATAGTAGTCCTGCAGGACACGGTGGAACTACCCTACAGGGTTTCCAAGGCTGTAATCTTCACGGAAGCAGACTGCCATATCTTTCTCCCATGGAGCAGCTGACAGGTTTGAACTGCCAACCATTCAGTTAGCAGCCAAGCATTTAACCACTGTGCCACCAGGGCTCTCTTAAATGATAGAAGGAGTAGCTATTTGATAATCAGGGAGGAAACACACTGAAGTATTTGAGTGATCAAGGAAGGTCAGGGTAGTTGGAACACAGGCTTGAGATTGAGAGAGATCAGAAATGAGGTCACAGTGGAAGGAAAGGGTTATTCATGAAGGGCTTGCTAACTCCGGATAAGAACTTTGGGTTTTACAAAAGTGATTGGCAGCCATTGAGGGGATTTAAGCAGGAGGTTGTCATGATATGATTTCCATTTTTGAAAATAGTGTTTTGGATGCTGTGTAGTGAATAGGCTGTAGGAATACAAAAGTGAAATCACGGAGTGAATTGGGAAGCGATTGCAGCAACCTTTCAGGAGATGAGGGTAGCCTAGACTAGGGTAATAGTGGATATGAACAATGAAAGATAAAATTGGGATATGTACCAGTTAGGCTTGCAGCAAGAAGCAGACCACAATCTGAAATCAGGATAATTTAAGGGAAGTTTAAAAAGTGACAATGTATAAATGTGTGGGCCGAGTATAAGAAAACCACAAGGCATAGCACAGTAGCCCAAAGCTGCTACCCCTAGGCCCAGAAGAAATGGGAAGGGAGGCTATCAGAACCCAGGCAGAGAGGGCTGCTTCCAGAGAAGCTCTGACCTTGGGCAGGGGACACAGCTAGCCCTAGACGACTCATTAGAAGGCTGCTGGGAGAATCAACATCCTGACCCCACTTTCCTCTCTCTCTCTCTCCAATCTCCTGTCAGGATTCACTATTGGGCGGGGGGAAAGCAAGTCCAATGACTGGTCCATATAGAGTGGAGGAGGACGAGTGATTCTGGAGAAATGAAAGAAAGATACTGGGCACAGGATATATTTGGAGGCAATGTGGAGACAGCTACTGGGTTACTCTTGCTAGCTTGCCCCCAGTGCATTACTAACGAACCCTAAGGCTTCCCACCTGCCTACCTGCGCAGAGCACAATCCAGCCCTTGTATACCCATCAATCATGGCGATTATCTCCTTGCAGTCACTGTATATGTTTGCATCCCTCTTCTGCACAAGAGGAGTCCCTAGGTGATGCAGTTAATGCATTCAGCTACTAACCAAAAGGTTGGTGGTTCAAGTCTACCCAGAGATGCCTCAGAAGAAAGATCTGGCTGTCTACTTCCAAAAAATATCAGCCATTAAAAACCCTATGGAGCACAGTTCTACTCTGACACACGTGGGGTCACCATGAGTCAATCAACTGACAGCAACTGGTTTTCTGAACAAAACAATGAGTTTATTGAGAATGTCCATTTGCATTTGTTGCTCCCAGTATAGTGCCTGTTTAATGAAAAATTGTGATGAATGAATGAATGAATGGCCCATTCCAAGTTCCTATGCTATCCACATCTATAGAAAGTTGTTATTACATGTTGAATCTCCCTGATACCAGCTGCCATACAGGTGACAAGTACTTTCATATAACAAGTTGAGCTGACACACTGGCCCCTCTAATTCCTCAAATGGGCCTGTCATAGGATTCCTGTCCCACTATTTGTCCATTTCTAAGTCACACTCTCTCTCCTTTTGCCCCTCATATATCTACCGATGGCTGTTAACCTGTTCTGAGATAATTCCCTGAATTTTTATAGTGGGTTTTTTTTTTTTTTTTTTTGTCCAAAGTAGTCTAACTTCTCAGGAATAGGAATTATATGGCTTCCCCTTTGAGCTGTTCTGCATCAAATTAGAACTCTCATTACTATGCCTTAAAACTCTGGTAAATATGCACACACATATAGGTCATATATCTCAAAAGTCCAAGAGATCGGGTTGCTGCATTTAGTGCTTGAGAACACCAGTGTGTCACGCTAACGTGTCAATGCATGAATGTTACAACCAGATTTCCTTTGGAGATATAAACTGAGCCTCTGCTTTGGTTGATGAAAATAAAATACCAAATATCCAAGTACAAATTACTTATTTCTGAAAAGAACAAACTACTTCATACTTATCAACCCCAAATCTTGCCTGTCCAGTACAAAAGCAGCATGCATAACTTTTGAGCTCTGCCTTCAAAATGTGATAAATCTTCCCTCTGGGGCAAAGAGTGCATCTCTCTACTTATTCAGAAAAAGAATTTAACTCGTCTACATGTTTTAAAAAAAATGGAGGGAGAGAGAGAAGGGGGAGGAAAAGAGTAACAGATTGTGAAGGATTGATTACTAAAGCAAAAAAATCAATCCTGAGACTTTGATGATTTAACCAGCCACAAAAGCATGGAAATGGATGAGAAAGCCCTGATGGATTTTTAAGTCAGTAATCCTTCCCACCCCATCTATTATCCTGTATGGATCATGTTAACCGTCATTATGACTAAGACAAGATAGGATGCTGACATCTGCCTTACATAATATAACTGTAAATGGAATCGGCTTATACACAAAGGCTTTTACCTGGATATTAATTGTGTTCTCTGTGGGTGATGGACTGGACCGATATTAAAACCTCCGTCGGCTGTGTGGAGCCATTGCAATTTGATTTCAGTCCAAGAAGCAGTTCCTCAAGGTAGTTATTGCATAGTTCCCTGACAAACTGCTCAAGTATCATTCCTGGATACTCACCCTTTTAAGAGGCTCATAAAATACAGGGGGCTGATGACATCTTGTTGGCACTGAGGATTCTAAGCTACTACTGCTAGGTTGAAAGACACCAAGAATGTGCACAGATGTCTTGATGATGCCCCTCATCTTCACTACCATCAAAGTGAATTCAAAGCAGAGGAGGATTTAGGGCATAGAGCTTTCAGGTGACATGCATTATTGAAAAACATAGATGAACAGATACCTAGATATTAAGATCACTTGATGACTTTTACTTATTTCACTTACCTTCCATGAATCAATGAAAAATATTTAGTTCTTAAGAGCACCATTTACCTTCTGAGCTCTTCGTGGCTTCCAACCACTATTTTGTTTATATCCAAGTTAGATATGGAAGGAGGGAGTAAATTAGAAATATTAACAGCTCTCTCAAAATCACACAGAGATTTAGAAGCAGTTCCAATAAGAAATCCAAATTTTTCTCATTTTATTCAACAAAAAAATCTTTATTTATTCAAAAGATATTTACTGAGCACTTAGTATATGCCAGGTATTTTCTAGTGAGTAAAGGAAAAGCATTGAAGAGAGGATGAAATCCCAGCCCTTGTGAGCCTTATACTCACTGTCAACCTCAGGGCATTGTTCGGAGATACATGCATACAACTGTAAGTTATGTGACCAGGCAACTTTAACCTCAAAGAATCTGGAAGATTCCTCCAAACCACTCTGGCATCCTGCCCTCGAAGCCAAACCTGGTGTTCAAATCCTGAATAACATTCTAAGAGGCAAATGGACAGGCAGGGGAGGAAGCAGAACTTGTAGTTTAAAATGTTAACTCTTTCCTTTTGGAAACTGGAAAACATCTTCACATTTATAAAGAGGATAAATTTGGAAATTGCTGTGTTTGGGAGTTACATCCTGGGGATCAGTTGTGAGAATTAAATGAGATTTTAGATAGACAGGGAGACGGAGAGAGAAAGATACCAAAAGCCGTTGAGTCAATTCCAACTCATAGTGACCTCAGGCATGTGAGAGTAGAAATGTGCTCCATAGGGTTTTCAATGGCTGATTTTTTTGGAAGTAGATTGCCAGGACTTTCTACTGAGGTGCCTCAGGGTGGACTCAAACCTCCAACCTTTCTGTTAGCAGCCAAGCACTTTAGCCATTTGTACCACCCAGGGACTCCAGATAGATGATAAATATAGCTTAAAACAGAACCTGGCATACAGTAAGATTTCAATAAATGCAATCAGTGAGGAGGAGGATGATAATGATGATACATACAAGTCACATGATGACATATCATACTATTCATTCCCTCAATGAAATAGAGGCAAAAACGGTATAGGTATATTCCTTTGCTATTTTATTATCTTTTTCAGTGCTACAATATTCCCACTCATGAATTCCATTTTCTTGGACATGCACTTGCTCCTCCTTGGACTAGCATTACTGCAGCTGGTGCTGGATTGGAACACCCCTCTCCTCTGTAACCTCTGACAACCAATCAGATTCAAGACCTTTGCTGTCACCTTCCAGGTAAGTCCAAGTGGCTCTAGGGCACCTGAATCAGGTAAGCCAACTCACAGACACCATAATTCAGAGAAGGCAGCCCCAGTTCATTCCTGAAGTGATGCCCACCAATGGTCAGTGGGTGCAATAGTGACCAGTGATCTTTAATCTACCTAAGGCTTGGGGGTGGAGGGGAATGCCTGAATACCTGAATATTACACAGCTGTCCACAGATATGCTATGTTTCAGGATCACTTACAGTGCACCTATTATTGATCACACAAATGATCATCATTGTCATTCATAAGCACCCAGCCAGACCTCTGTTATTTAATAGTTGGGATAAGGGAACTTCCATTTTCTTGAGACAGACACCTACAGATTTGATGGTTAGTAGAGGCACAATGTTCATTTCTATCTAGACTCCCAAAGACAGCCATGATCACCCATATAATATGAGAAGCTCTTTCAGACCGAAGCCCTGATTTTTTCTAGAAAAATGGTCAAGCTCTGTTTAAATTTGTTTCCCGAGTTACACTCTTTCTAAGAAATCCATAGCTTTTCTTGTTAGAACTCATTACAGTCAGTTATGTATGTGGGTGATTACTTCTGCCTCCCCATTGACTATAAACTCCCTGAAGGTTTTTTTGTTCATTGCTATCTAAGGGCCTAGTACAGTGCCTGGCACATGGTAGTCACTCAAAGAATAATTGCGGTGATAAAGAATGAATGATTGAAGTGATTTTGATTCACCAGAGTCAGAGGACCAGCTCTATATGGCTTGTTTTCACGGGGCCTCCCTAACAGGTCACTAAAAACAGGTCCTTATTATCCTTCTCTTTGACCTTCTGCTGTGTAAACACCATTAATGCAGACCCTGACACTCAGATTAATGAAGGGAAGCAACTTATTGAACTGATATTTGGTGTAGATGTCATTAGCAGTGCTCCTTTGGAGAAAATGCCTCAGATTAGAAACAGTCTTTCCGAAGAGCATGAAGAAAATCGTTTAACTGTTTTTCTGCAGCTGTTTATGTGACACCAACACTCCATGAGTTGTCGAATTGGCTCTGAGACAACCATGAACCTTCCCTATGATTGCTCTTCATTGATACTGTCCTTCCCTTCCCTTCTTCTGAGAAATATGTCCTATGATAAATCACACTGTTTGGGTTTTGGTTTTTGTTGTTGTTGTCTACCCAACCACCCCACTCCCACCCATATTGAAGACATCAAAAGTGTTACAATAACGAAACAGATCATAGAGCTCCAAATAACTTTATCAAGAGGGTGACATTTAAAAGATGGTCTTGGAAACTAGGAAGAAGGACTTGGTGGGTTTGGGCAGTTTTGTAATTCCACCAGCAAATTTTGGGCTTTTACAGATTCTTAGAGTTGGAAAAGTCAAAAATATTCACTAGGTAACAAAACAAGATTTGGGAAAGATTATACATGTCCTTTACCTTCCCAGACCTCACCAACAAATCACCTGATGGCTTTTATCCCATATTTTCCTGCTAGCACCAGCCTCATTTTCCCCAGGTTTTCTTTTTATCAACTTGCTAAGCTTTGGTGATAGGCCAGCCCAGTTGCTTGCCCTCCCCCAACTAATTTTAAAACTCATTCCCCCATTTCCTTAATGATCTTCCACTCCACTTTCATACAACAGACTGACTGATGAGCAGTCTTCCAGACCTCACTGATCACGTTACTAGGTAACCCACTCCTTTCCGTTGTTAGAAACCTCTGTATACTGTGTAGACATTCTCCTTCTGATAACTTTGACCTGTTATTCCTAATTATTCCCTTTCAAGCTACACAAAACAAACTGGTCATTTTTCCTTCCACTAGGATTGGACTTTCTTACATTTGTACATGAAAAAGTTATGGTTTCTGTACCCTTCCCCCTTACGAATTACTGTTCAATTAGAAAACATCTTAATATTCAATAGAATCATTTGTTTGTGGTGTAGAGAGACTTTTCCATGACATCACAAGTAATATTGCTAGGACCTGAATTCACAGGCAAGAATTCTCAAGTCAATTCTTTCATTCTGTTTATGGGGGAAAGAAGGAATAAAGCAGACACTTTCAGAGAATTATTTAAGAATAAGGATTTCAGAAATACAGCCCCATGAATTGAACAAGATGGTCAAAACATATTTCAAAACTGGAGAGAAAAAATTAATAAGAACAGGAAAATTAAAATAAATCAACAGATATTTCAGGGTTCATTAAAAAAAAAATAGACCGTTTGGCAGATCCCAGCCCTGTTCTGATTCAATTCAAAGTGTGCTCAAAGATGCAGGTGGACAGGGTAAGTAGACATCAGTCATGAGAAGCCACCTGGTCGGTATTTTTCCGTGGTGAAAGCACCATGACACCACCATCCTCTGGCCTCCTGCTTTTTGAATCTGCATGTATTGCTTTTTGAATCTGCATATATCTCTTTGACTTTCTTGGCCTTTGACTGCTTGGCATTTGATCCTGAAATACAAATAATAACAATTAAATAAGTGCTTTAAACTCTTTATTCTCGTTCGCCTTCAAAGATCCTTGCTTTCATCTGAGTCTATGGCTTCTGCTTTTGCACACATCTATTCCTGCCGTTTAAGAGTTAACACTGGCGTAATCTGGCAAGTAGGAAAGAAAGGATGTCCTTGAAAATAAAGCTTCCACCTGGAAATTAATACTACGGCACAAAGGACATACGAATAAAAATATGATTGAAAAAAAAGAGTTCTTTTTTCCAAAAGTCATAAAGCAAGATTAATGGTCAATTGAAAACTAAAATCGACCCCCAAATGGGATTCTTCCTCTACACACCACCAGCCCATGGCAACAGAGCACTTCCCTCCACCAGTGTTATTTTTCAGTATTAGCATCCTCCGGGTCTCCCGTTTTCCAGCCAGAAGCAGGAAACACTAAAAACCTTCCAGGAAGCCTGCACTGGTAAGATTTGCCCCAGGTTTGGCAGCACTGAGAAATGAATGATCACATCACCCTTGTTTATCACACGGTGGTTTATTCTTGACCAAACCTGACACGGGGGCTCCCTTTGACCAAAGGAAACCTGGAGTCAGCCCACATGAGCAACACTGGCCTTGCAGGGAGAATGAGCAAGTCAAAGCACCACGAAGGAGAGCCATAGAGGTGGGTGTTTTCCACCCAAATGCAAAAAGACCTAACCACGAAGGCCACAACAGGAGCTATCTGTTAAAGGCACATCCAGAGCAAAGAAGCATCAAAGCAAGGGCTGTGAGGGAGAATCCTGGCAAAAAGAGATACTGTGACTTAACAGAGTTTGTCTATCTCTTTCTTATTCGGTGGTTCTTTGAAATTTCCAATGGAAATTTTGAGGGATTGGAATAAATGAACATGCCAAAATCCCTAGAGTCTGCTGCTTTACTGATTTGATTATTTTCAGCCATCCTTTGACTAAGTTGACCTTTTTGATTTTTATGGTTCCATCTGCCCTCAATAACTATTTTAATTCAAAGTGATCTGATGTGAACATCGTGGTTGCTTAGTGGAAATAGGTAAAATTAACAAGGTTTTACCCAGTATAGAAATGTTAGTACAGCTAGATATAAACAGCTATATTGTATTTGTTTGATGTATTATTTTAGCCATTGCACTAGTAAAAAATATCCAGTGTGTTTCTACCCATTACTCAGTATACAGCATCATTAAATCACCAAAAGATAGAGGTAAGAGAAATAAACTTAATGAATCCAATATTAGGTTTGAATTGTTCTTCACAATCTGCTCCCTTGGCCAAATTCTAGACAAATCAGGAGTAGAAAAGTCATCTCTTCTCTTAATTAGGGAATTGAGGAATACCGGCATGGCAAGAGGAAGTGTTCTTTTTTTCATTTCACCCCAGTTCTTTCCTGGTATGCCTCATCCCCTCCTGGAAAGGAAGCTGTCTTTGAAAGGACCCAGGAAAGAGACAGAAGATTTGAAAGTATGCTGGTGCATCAAGGTTAGACTCTGAGAGAAGGTCAATATTTGCAAGGGGAAAACTTTGCTTGTTCTTGTACCTGTTACACTTCGAAAACTTTGGAAGACTTAAGGCCTCATTAAGTGACACACAGGACCTCAAGAAGACTTATTAAGCCCCTCCAAGGTGAAGTAGCACCTGGAGGGAGGGCAGAGGCTTAGAAAGAAGCCAATGGGATGGTGGGGAGAAGTAGAAGAGGGTTCAGAAAGAAGAGACAACTCCCAGGTGCTCTTCTAAGATGAGGCTAGATGGGCTGATGGGACAAGGAGAAAAATGTTTGATGAAAATCTCTAGGCTCTTTATTTACAAGAGTAAGAACCTTCTTTCTGAAAATATTCATGCACTGCACACCATAGATATTATAGACATAAATAAGGGGTTCATTCTTTGATTCAATACGTATTTATTGAACATCTACTATGTGCCAGAAATTGTTCTACATGCTGGAATACAACCGTGAACAAAATAGTAAAAAAAAAATTCCCTGCCCTCGTGGATCTTATATCTGGATGGAGGAAACAAATAAACAAGCTAAATGAGTAAAATATAAAAATAGATTGTATATGTGATAGTGATAAAAATACCAGGGCGGAAGAGAAAACCATTTGGGATAGAGAAGCTAGAGAAAGTACACAAACTGAGTAACTTCGGTAGATCACTAGCACTTAGGCAGGAGGAGGAAGGATAGATGGAGTTGTTAGAGTGCATTTCTCCTTGAATAAATGGACATAAATGAACAAACAAAGGCAATCTGTCCTGGACCTTATTCTCTAAGGATTTCCATCAGGAACTGGAAGGCAACTTCTTATCTTTTGCACAAATGATTTCTGCTTAGTTGTATTCTCCACCTTCACCCAAGTTAACCTGTCTACTATACCCTTTCCCTAGTAGCTCCCCACAGAAGTCTACCTCTTCTTCCAACCCTAGCTTAAGTGCTATTCCCTCCCTTCAGCCTTCCCCCAGTAAAAATAATACCTCACATTCACCTAGCACTTCACAATTTGCAAAATATTTCCCATATAATAAGCTTAATAACGATTCTGAGAGGTGGGCATTTTTGTCCCATTTTATCCTGGAGGAAACTAAGGCTCATGGAATATAACTGACTTGCCCAAGGTCCAGCTAGAACTGAGGCTGAATCCCAGATGTTGTAGATCCAAGCTTAGTGCTATAGACTTGGGGAAGGATAGAGTCATGAGAAGAGCACGGGTTCAAATCCTGGCTATTTCACTTGCTAGCTGAGTGACTTGGACAAGTTGCTTAACTTCTCTGAGCCTTAGTTTCCTCATTTACAAAACAGCATGAGACAAATAGGGCAGGTTTATTGTGAGAGTAGACTGTGAGGCCCCATCCCAGGGCCTGGAACCCAGTGGACACTCAACTATTAGTCACCTCCTCTCCTCCCCCTCCTCCCTCTCCCCTCTTTCCACAGGACGGCTAGAGCCACAGCTGCTTTTCCAGCTCACATGGGCCTTCCTGCCTCCAAACATAGACAGAAATTGTGATCTGTACCACACAACTTATTATTCAAATATGAACTGTTCCTTTACGTGGTAAGGGACCAAAGCCCAAGTCAAAATGGCTTAATAAATACAGGGAAATAATTAGCTCCAATAACTCAGCACAGCAGAAATAGGCAGAGCTTCATATGCAGCTTGATCCAGAAATTCTTTTGTCCTCAGGGCTTTGACCCTATTTCCCTGAGAGGTTTCCCCACGCTTGTCCATGTACAGGCCTCATTCTCAAGCTGGCTCCCATCATGATAGTAAAATTAACCCCAGCAGTCCCAGTCTTCGTATCTGCAAGTACACTGACCAGCAGAAGAGAAATTCTGTGTTCCAGTATTCCCACAAAACATCCTGAAGTCCTAGTTCAGGTCACATGCTCACCCTGAACCAATCACTGTGGCCAAGAGGATGAACCGAGCTCATAGTCTCAGCCTGGATTGTGTGTTCAACCCCCACCCCAGCCCCAGCCCCATCTAGATGTGAAGTTACTGGCCTAGGAACCATTGGATCAACAATGGAAATCAAGATTGTGTAACCACCAAATATTTTAATAGATTTAATGGCTGACGTCCACAGACCCAGTTAACCTCTCACAGCGCTTACAGCGAGCAATACTGATGATAAGCTGCCCAGTCAGTTAAGAGGCCCCAGCTCTTCTTAGGGCTTCTGTGGCCCAAGCCTTAGGCCCAGTCCCACTCAGGCTATTTCCTTGAAGTATTACGTTTCTGTCCCCTATCTAAAATAACCCCTCTCACAGGAATCTCTTACATGTAATAAATAAAGCAACATTGCATGGGATTGGAGTCTGCCCCTAAATTGATTTTATACCCTGTATACTGTGTGTGTGTGTGTGTGTGTGTGTGTGTGTGTGTGTGTGTGGAAAACTGTTGATTAAATAAGGCACCAAGGAATAGTTTTGTAAAAAGTTGCCCACTTTGGGGAATGTAAAATGGTACAACCACTCTGGAAATTGATTTGGTGCTTCCTTAAAAAGCTAGAAATAGAAGTACCATACGATCCAGCAATCCCACTCCTTGGAATATATCCTAGAGAAATAAGAGCCGTCACATGAATAGATATATGCACACCCATGTTCGTTGCAGCACTGTTCACGATAGCAAAAAATAAAAACAACCTAGGTTCCTGACGGGCATTATGCTGAGTGAACTTAGTCAGTCACAGAAGGACAAATATTGTATAAGACCGGTATTATAAGAACTCAAGAAAAGGTTTAAACACAGAAGAAAACATTCTTTGATGGGTATGAGGGTGGGGAGGGAGGGTGAGTGTTATTCACTAAGTAGATAGTAGACAAGAATTATCTTAGGTGAAGGGAAGGATAGCACACACTACAGGGGAAGTCAGCACTACAAGACTAAACCAAAGCTAAGAAGTTTCCTGAATACAATCAAACACTTCAAGGGACAGAATAGCAGGGGCGGGAGTCTGGGGACCATGCTTTCAGGGGACATCTAGGTCAATTGGCATAATAAAGTTTATTAAGAAAATGTTCTGCATCCTACTTTGGTGAGTGGTGTCTGGGGTCTTAAAAGCTACCAAGCAGCCATCTAAGATCCATCAATTGGTCCCAACCACCTGGAGTAAAGGAGAATAAAGAACACCAAAGACACAAGGAAAGTATTAGCCCAAGAGACAGAAAGGGCCACATAGACCAGAGACTTCATCAGCCTGAGACCAGAAGAACTGGATGGTGCCCAGCTACTACCAATGACCACCCTGACAGGGAACACAACAGAAAGTCCCTGATGGGGCGGGAGAAGGGTGGGGTACAGAACTCAAATTCTAGTAAAAAGACCAGACTTAATGGTCTGACTGAGACTGGAAGAACCCCAGAAAGCATGGCCTCCGGACTTTCTGTCAACCCATAACTAAAACAATTCCCAAGGCAACTCTTCAGACAAAGATTGGACTAGACTGTGGGACATAAAATGATACTCGTGAAGAGTGTGCTTCTTAGCTCAAGTGGATACGTGAGACTAAATGGGCAGCTTCTGTCCAGAGGTGAGATGAGAAGGCAGAGAGGGTTAGTTGCTGGTTGAATGAACACAGGAAATCAGGGGTGGAAAGGAGGAATGTGCTGTCACAGTACAGGGAGAGCAATTAGGGTCATATAACAATGCTATGTATACATTTTTGTATGAGAGACTAACTTGAATTGTAAACTTTCACTTAAACTACAACAATAAAAACGAAGTCAAAAAAGGTCACTCATTTGACTTTTCATAGGAATAAAATCCTCCATTATGACAATGACCTTCAGCAAGGTTAAGTGTGCAAACTTTGTTTTAAAAGAACAAACAGCTGAGTGAAATAAGTCAGTCACAAAAGGACAAGTATTATATGATCCCACTTACATGAAATATCTAGAATAGATAGTGTATAGAGATCAAAGTGTATTAGCGGTTACCAGGGGCAAGCAGAAGGGAGAGGGAAAAGAAGACACAACACTTGGGGACACCGTTAAGGGTGATGGAAAAATTTAGGAACAGTTCGTTGTGATGGTTGAACAACATGATGAACATAGCTAATGTCACTAAACTGTTCATGTGAAGATTGGTGAAATGGCAATGTTTTGTCACCTTATATTTACCACAATAAAACAACCAAAAAAAGAACCCACTTAAAAATGAAATTGTAATTGAAAATATTAAAAAGCAAAGGTGCCACTTTGAGGACTAAGGTGTACCTGACTCAAGACATGGTATTTTCAATCGCCTCTTATGCATACAAAAGCTGGACAACAAATAAGGAAGACCGAAGAAGAATTGATGCCTTTGAATTATGGTGTTGGCAGAGAATATTGAATATACCATGGACTGCCAGAAGAATGAACAAATCTGTCTTGGAAGAAATACAGCCAGAATTCTTATTAGAAGTGAGTATGTTGTCAGCTTGTCTCACATATTTTGGACATGTTATCAGGAGGGATCAGTCCCTAGAGAAGGACATCATGCTTGGTAGAGTAGAGGGTCAGCGAAAAAGAGGAAGACCCTCAATGAGATGGACTGACACAGTGGCTGCAACAGTGGGCTCAAGCCTGACAACAGTTGTGAGAATGGCACAGGACGGGGCGGTATTGCATTATGTGTATGTAGGGTTGCTATGAGTCAGAACTGACTCGACGGCATCTAACAACAACAACAACAATTGAAAATAATATTTCTAAGAGTTTTCAAAGATTTAGACATGCTTATGTAAAACGAAAAACAAGATATAAAAAAAATTTGTTTATAACTCAACTGCTTTTATCTTCACGCCTTTGAAGTGGAAGATAAAAAATAATCACATATGTCATTCTTGACATCTTCAGGGAAGGTGTATGCAAATAGGAACCACACAGAAAACCTGACCATGAAGAGAAAACAGATGATTATTCATAATTATAATTGCAGGAAGAGATATAAGGAATAAAGTGGATTAAGGATGTTGCCCTTAGAAGCTACTTTCTGTCAATAATGCATAAATAGATTTGCTAGCCACGTGTTTCTCTGGTTCACAGGTTAAATTTGCCGCCCTCTGATTCCCTGTTAACACTTCAGCCATCAGGCTAAAAACACTGTGTATCCCTCTGGGGTATTCACAACCTTCAGAGATTTGTTGATAGTTATCGCATTTCTTCTGAAGTCTTTGTTGATCCAAGAATACATATTTTGTTGTGTAAGTCTTCATAAATCAGTCTTTCCGCCCATTTATCAGTCATGTTGCTTTTCTCTGAACACTCTCCAGTATGTTGCTGACTTGCTATTAATGAGGTTCCCAGACCACAGTGCATCATTCCAAGCTCAGACTCTCTCACTGTGCAGAGGTGGACTTGGCCTTTTTGCTTCCTGACCCACTGTTTCCACTTACAAAGTTCTTATGCTGCCAGATCATGTATAAACCCATGGTTCATTTTCCGACCATTACAACTCCCCAAAAAGGTCAATGTCTGACATGTCATAGGTGCTCAAAGAAGTTTCTTGAATAAATGAACAAATGAAGGAATAGGCTCCCTAGATATGTCTGTACTATACCAAAACATTTATCACAAAAAGAATGAGAGAGGGGGAATGGGTGTGTTTGTGTTAGTGGCAGGGGACAAGGGAATAGAGGAGACACACGAGAAATCATTCACTGATTATTTGGGTGTGTTTGTGTTAGTGGCAGGGGACAAGGGAATAGAGGAGACACACGAGAAATCATTCACTGATTATTTGGCCTGGATCATTCAAATGTGTTTACCATTTTGATTTTATTGGAGACAGTTTCATTCTTATTTAGCACAAGGCAAACCGAAGTTGAGAAAACTATGGTATCTCACCACAGTGGCTGAACAGCTGAATTGCAACGAGAACATATCTGGAATCTAAAATTCTAGTGCCCAGTGTAGCCTCTGGAGTAGATAGATTTAAAAATACTATCGGTAAAGTCTTTGCAGTACCTAGGAGCCATTCTCTACGACTTCAGCTAAAACACTCAAAGCATGGGTTACAACTGTGGCTTTGTTCATGGAGGTCTTGTCTTTTCTGTTCATAGTAACAAGATCAAAGAGGATGGAAAAATTAGCCTACCAGAGCTTATATGGTTTCTAACTATCTCCATCCTAACTACACTAGTGGTAGTGATAGTAAAAATAGTCATAGTAGTAGTTGCTATCGTTACTGAGCACCTGTTGTATACCATGTACTCCGTTAAACCCTTCACACGTATTATTTCATGTAATCCTTTAAAACAGCCAATTAAAATAGGCATTATTAGCTCAATTTTACAATAAGGAAACTGAGGAAGACTAAATGCCTAAGGATCACACAGCAGGGCTAGGGTTGTAATTCAGGTCTGTCAGACTGCCCCCACATTCTTCTGTCCTAATAGAGATCCTCTCCGTGTTTCAATATTGTACTATCCCTGACAATCACCATCACCTTCTAGTTCCTATGCACTTCTCACTAAGTACCCTGAATCAAAACTAACCGAAGTACAAGAATAAAAAAAATCTGTTCCTCTTAGTTTAACTTAGAGAAGATTAGAGTTTTCAAAAGGACCATTTCTCAAAGAAATTAAGAAAAACAACCAACGGTCGAGCACGTCCCTTGTTAATAGGACAAAGCCAAGTAAAAAGGCATTAAAATCTCTTGGTATAGTTCCAGCCTGCCACCGATGACCCTGGCAGCCCAGCTTCTAGGCACCTCCCCTCTTCTCCAATCTATTTCTCCACCTTGCTCAGTTCATTTCATCGCACGCATACACTGACGTCCTCCGGCCGGAACTGAGCGTAGCAAGTCAATACAACAGCACACAGTACTGTAGTGCAATGAAATGCTGGGTAAAACAAATTATTTTGCTTCAAGAAATTAATCAAAACTAAGAGCAAAACCAAAGATTCTTTCCTATTTGCTAATTCATTCCCCCCAAATTATCTCTACATTAGTCTATTGTTATGTAGCAACTGCAAACCAAAAAATACTTTGATTAAAAATTTGTAAGAAATAAATTCTTTAGATGATTCCAAATACTATGC
Source organism: Trichechus manatus latirostris (assembly GCF_000243295.1). NCBI lineage: Eukaryota > Metazoa > Chordata > Mammalia > Sirenia > Trichechidae > Trichechus > Trichechus manatus. Next base: position 7,322,643 of record NW_004443973.1, on the reverse strand, counting down.
GGGAGACAACAAAATTTCATGGAAATAGCACTGGAAAAGAAGTCAGAAAACTTGGTAGATATGTGGCTCACTAGTTGGTCAGCAGGGACAATAATCATTTTTGAAAGCACCCTCGGATATATAAAGCTTTCTACAGTACTTGCAAGATGTTGATTTAATTTGTTGAACCGATCTTGAGTAAACCTTCCCATATTTCCAAGCTTCAGTTTCTACATCTATAAAACAGAAACAGACAATAACTTCCTTGTTTCACATGGCTATTGTGGGGAACCTGACTGGATAATATATATGAGAAGTATTTTTAAAACAATAAAGCATCATACCAACATAAGTTATGAGAAAAGTGAGGCGGACGATGATGATTCTGCCAATAATGAAGGCACTGTGTCAAGTAGCAAGTGGGAAAGTTAATAGAACTTTTTGCTTCATCCAGATGTTAGGCACATCCTAACTATACAAACCGAAGCCCCTACTGGCAAACCTCCCCATGTCAGAGGACTGGCTAGAACGAGTGATGTGAGTGTTCGCTGGATCTCCTGGGCCCTGAGGAGGGCAGACAAATGTCCACATAGAGTTATTTCTCCTCTAAATGAAATCATAACTCTCACCCTTGCTGTCTTAAAGGGAAAACCGTGCATATCCCAAATATTTTGCAAAGGTGCTAAGCTGAATGAATCTACACAAGAGTTAAGTCTTCGTTTTTTCACTGAGGAGTAAGCCCTTCAGATCTTACACTTTAACCCCTCTTCTCCAGCAATCAAACCAAGCCAGAAATTTGCACTTGCAAATACTTCTGAAAGATCTGACTAAGCCATTTATAGATGTTTTCCCGTCTTCGTGTGCCTTTCCCTCCCACAGAGCACAATTAAAAAGGCCCCTTTAAAAGGCTATTAAAAAACAATGATTGGCTTAACTGTGCTAATGTCATGGCTTTAAAATAAAATTCTATTAAGTCTTTAAAATATTGCAGATGAGTATTTTACAGCGGAAACCCAGGACAACCATCCTGAGGCTTCTGTCATTCACAGATATTTAGTAAGTACTTAGTTCATCTTCTGTCTTTCCATTTTTTTAATCTTCTGATGGTTCTCATGAAATAACTGCCTTTATGCACACCAGAAGCCAGCACTTATCAGCAAAAAGTTCCCCAAATCACCACAGTGAATCTGTGAAGACATGTTCCTGCTGACATTGCTTTGTTGCTATTGATACAGAAAGAGAAGATGGCGTTCTCTCCTTACACTTGATTGCTACCAACACAAAGCGCATTTCCTTCCAAGAGCTAATCCAGGGATTATTTTAGATCCTGTTTAAGCACACAGGATCTCATCCTTGTGTATATACCGAATCACCCTTGTCCCCAGAGAAGCTCAGGAGCTCAACACAAACATGCAGAATCCTTTTCTTCACTGCTATATTTCAATCCCTGCTGTTTACATGCCTTAGGCCAGCAGATGTACTCATATTCATAATGGACAGGGAAAACTCAAGAAAGGAAGCCTCAGAATAGATCTCATTTGATGTTGTAGTTAACTCGACATCACAGTTTTGATTGACCTACAGTCAGGGGTGGATTATTCAATAGGCAAGGTAAGCACAGTGCTTACCTTGCTTACCAGATCATCTACAGCGAACAATTTCACATTTTTTTTTTTACCACATCAGAGATTCTCCTTCTAGGTATGGCTGGCATCTCTCTGTCTCCCAAGCTCACAGCACCTTCCTACAGAATCAGAGCCTCTTTTCAAATTTACAATCCCTGTCACGAGTGGATGACCCAGTAAGCAAGGTAAGCACGGGCTTACTTACGCTTACATACCAATCTGTAGTGCACAATTTCACATGGGTTCGCTGAGGAAACTTCCTGGTAGTAATTAAGCCCATAGGTAGACTAATTAAATATTCTTTCTCTCTATAGAACAAAAGAAAACTTGTCAGTATTCTACAGGTTATAGTTTTTTTTCCAACTTTTCCAAATGCTGAGTAGGTCCATGTGGGAGGAAAACAGTCTGGGACAGGCCAAGCAGCAAGGCAAAAAGATGCAGTACTCAGAGAATAAGACCTCCACCACAATGTCTCTCCCCTACTCCGTTCAACTCCGCAGAGCTGTGACATTCATCAGGGGCTAGGGGAGATGACCAGTCTGGCCAGGTCAGCGTCAGAGCTCTCCAGAAGTGACTTGGACTCCTCTTGTTCATCCCTCTGTGCCCAGGGCCCCTCTGCCTGACCATCCTTGGCCCGTTTCCCCTCTGGCCCCTCCCATTCATCCTTCAAGGCCAACCACTGAAGCCATGTCCAAGAATTCAACGCAATGATGCAATTCCCTCTCCATAGGAACAGTTAGGTGCTCTGAGTTTGTAATATCTAGTTCATATCCCTACTCAGGTCCAGACTAAGAAATGTGGGCACCCCATGTTTGCCAATAATTTGACAACTTTCAAACAGATTGTCTTTAAATACTGGTTTGTCATTTAACTAGTGGAGGTCAAGAAAAATTGCAATAATAATAATAATAATTTTCTTTATGTTCAAAATAAGCAATGTGCTTAGAATATAACATAATATTTAGACTTATTTGGAGCTGTCTTTCATTTCACTCTTTTATTACCATGTATAACTGGATAGCACTGGTGTATTAGTTGTCTATTGCTGTGTTACCACAAACTTAGTGGCATAAACAAAACAAATTTATTTTCAAGTTGTTACCATTGTGGGAAACTGGATGAAAGATACATGGGATTTCTCTCTAATATTTCTTGAACTGCAAGTGAATCTACAATTATCTCAAAATAAAAGGTTTAATTTAAAAATCTAGCTGTTTTTGGCTCTTTCTGAATCAATTATCCATCAATCCTATTTCCAGTAAGAGCTGAAAGATAGAGAAGCACTCTAATGGGAATTAATGGTCAATGCCAGGACTTGGTTCAAGACAAATACTATCTTTAAAAGACACGTAAAAAAATCAATTTTTTTTTAAAGTTCAACTATATTGAAATTACCAAAATTTCCCCAATGAAAAACCAATTGTGAGGGAAAACAGAGAGTAGTCGAGTCATCAGTGTTTTATAATGGAAATTAAGGACACAGGTGTAAAGATTGTTCTTGTTCTTCTGCAGTGGTTGTTCTTTGTTAACTTTGGCATGATTTAATCACATCTATGCTGGTATAATTTTTGCAAACAAATAAATTATATAATTATACATTTAGGTGATGTGGTGAAGACTTTTAATGTTCACTCATATCAGATTCTCCTCTCTTCCCAGGTAGATGGTGGGGCCATGTCTGTTTCTAGCCGATGGGCTATAGGCATAAATGATCTCTGTCACTTCTGGACTGGAGTATTTAATTACCAATACAAGTCCCTCCAGCTCTGTTTTTCCCCTGCTGCAGTAAATCCGGAAGAAGTGTTTTAAGATGGAAGCATCATAAGATGGTGTCAAGTGTTAATATGCGGCAGAACCCCTTGCTGATCCAAATTTGATATTTAGGTGAGTGATAAACTTCTGTTGCTTTAAACCACTTGGGATTATTTGTTAGCAAAACATAACCTATCCTATAACCTATCAAAACATAACCTATCAGATACCAGGTGAGAAGGAGTTGTGTGGAGATAGCTGGTATCAGTCTTAGGAAACAAACCACTCTAGATATTTTAATTGAGAAGAGATTTAGTACAGAGAATTGAGTACTTGCAAAGTTGTTGGATGGCTGAAAGAGCAGGTTGTAAGCTAGGTCTTTTGGACCGATTCCCAGAGCAGTACAGAACTGGTCCACTAGGGGAGTATCTCAGTCATCTAGTGCTGCTCTAACAGAAATACCACAAGTGGATGGATTTAGCAAAGAGAAGTTTATTCTCTCAGTCCAGTAGGCTACAAGTCCAAATTCAGGGCATCAGCTCCAGAGGAACACTTTCTCCATTGGCTCTGAAGGAAGGTCATGACCCAGCCAAGCTGACAGGTATTTTTGAGGGACACAACTCAGTCCATAACAGGGACTTCTGCAGTCACCACTGAAGGTGAACAAGTGTTGGTAAACTATGGCTAGATTTTTAAAGAAATTAGTAAGGAATGCTTTCCTAATTATGTTCTTTACTCTTTATAGGAGAATTCTTGTGTGAATTGTTATCTTCTGCATAGAATTCTGTGTAGGTTTTCCATGGTTGTTTCATCCCATTTGTTACATTCCACAACTGAATTTCAGAACTCCAAAGGCCAAGAAAAATATGAGTTGTGCAATAGTGTAAAATTATTTGTGATCTTCTATCGTCTATCCATGTTGGTACACTGATCGTTTGGTGACTAATGGGGCTAGAGATATCAGCACACCACACCTAACTACCATAGATGCTAAGGGTCACTATAAAGACCACACCCGTTGCTGTTGAGTCCATTCCGACTCATCGCAATCCTGTAAGACAGAGTAGAACTGCCCCAAATGGTTTCCAAGGAGTGGCTGGTGGATTAGAACTGCTGACCTTCAGTTAGCAGCCGAATGCTTAACCACTGAGTCACTACGGCTCCATGAAGACCACAGAACTTTAAAAACCCATTGCTGTTGAGTTGATTCCAACTCATAGTGACCCTATAGACACAGTAGAACTGCCCCATAGGGTTTCCAAAGAATGGCTGGTGGTTTCGAACTGCTAACCTTTTGGTTACCAGTCAAACACTTAGCCACTGTGCCACCAGGGCCCCTGTAGAACTTTAGACCCCTTAAAATAAGTGGTTATTTAAAGGATCAGAGACTCCATGGTTTTCAAATCTGTTTATTCCTGGGAAAAAGATCATGAAGCTGACATATTACCCAACATAAGCACAGTTATTGTTCATTATCACTTCCCTGTGTCTGATTCCAAGATACTTGTCCACAGATATAATTTCTACTCTACTTTCTCTCACACTTTAACACCCATTTTGTTTCCTTCCAGCTTATTCCTCAATTATCAGGCACCTCTGCAATATCTCTTACATTTTTTCTCAATGTCACCACCCAAGTTCAGGCTCTCACCACCTCTAACATAAGCTATTTATCCAGTCATTAATTCAGTTAATTGATGTTTATCATTTATTAAGGATTTTCTACCTAGTAGGCCCTGTACAATCAGAGCAACAGCCCTGGTGGCTCAGTGTTTAAAGAACTCGGCTGCTAACCAAATCTACCAGCCACACCTTGGAAACTCTATGGTGCAGTCCTACTCTGTCCTGTAAAGTCACTATAGGTCAGAATTGACTTGGGTTTTTTTTTGGTTAGGCCCTGCACATGTGGTGAACAAGACCTTTGTGGAGCTTTACTATGGTGGAAGAGACAAACAGTAAACAAGTAAACAAACAAACATTAGAGTTCCAAAAATCATAAATGCTATTATGAAAATAAAGGATGGTTAACGGATAAGAAAGGAGCCCTGGAGGTGCAGTGGTTAAAGCACTCGGCTGTTCACTGACAGGTCAGCAGCTCAAAACCACCAGCCTCTCCCTGGGGGAAAGATGTGGCAGTCTGCTCCCCTAAAGATTATAGCCTTGGAAACCCTATGGGGCTGCTCTACTCTCTCCTATAGGATCACTATGAGTCGGACTTGACTCAGAAGCAACGGGTTTGGTTTTTTGGTTTTAAGGGATAAGAATGGATGGGTGGTATTTTATATGAAGTAGTATGGAAAAGTCTCTTTGCGGAGGTGGTATTGAACAACACCTGGATGATGAGAAGGAGCCGTGATAGGGTTGAGAGTTATTTTAACACCCTTCTATCTGGGAGCCAAAGGGTAATGGGAGACATTAGAGAGGCAAACTTTTTCAAGATGATTTATCTAAAACTTCTACCCTATAGGAAAGCTGTGTGTTGTGTAATGGCTAACTCATCCAATCAGACCCCACTTTTAGGGCAGAATATATGCTAGGCGATCAAGAAGGAGGCACGACCCCAGGGGTGGATGTGTGTCCTTCTGAGCTCTGGCTATGTTAGCACTGGGACCCAAGTGACTATATAGTTACTCAGAGTATTCCTAAAGTTGCCCATCAATCCCATGTGGTCTTATAATAACCCCTCATTAATGATGATCATTGGTGTGAGTCTCTTCCTTAGAACCTTAAACATCTCAGCTGATACCAAGTGCTCTCCCTGTTGGCCCTGCATAACTTTCTGGAAAATTCTTCAGAATCTTTGTATGCCCTGTTCCTTCCTTTTCCCCCAAGTCTCCACACATCATTTAAAGAGACTGTGAATGGCAAGAGACAATGATTACTGAGAACAAGGAAGCCCAGAAAAATGGAATGGGGCTGTCACATGCCATTGGGCAGATATTTTTGCCTCAGTTTTCCCATCAAAAATATAATTTCTATAAAGAACAGTTTTGCTGAAGAATACATATACAGCATTACTAACTCTTTATAGATATGGAGTTGGCTTGAACAAAAGCAACAGCTCAGTGTAAATTTAAATGAGTTCATAACAACCAGCAACTAATCCTATAATAGCAATACCTAACAGATGTTACTTTTGTGCAATAAAAGAGAAACAAAAGCTGTAAAACAGAATTATCAAGGGTGAATAAAATAATCAACTGCCCCAGAATAAAGTCAAAAGCAAGAAAATGACATTTTTATGTGTTTATATTAACATAGAATACATTCTCTCATTCAATTGTAATTTCGAGTATCTAATAAATATTCTATGATGAGTTACAGGAAGTGCAATACTTGGCTCCAGACCTTAAGAAGCTAAGAAAAACAAACGTAAATAGAACAATACCTATTGGCTAAAGTGCCAGATACATTTACATATACTATATTATTTATTTCTCCCACGTGTTGTAGATACATATTATTACTCATTTTCTCTCTGAAGAAACAGAGGTCTAAAGAGGCCAAGTAACTTGCCCAAAGTCCCACATCTTACAAGTGCCAGAGCCATGATTCAAAACTGGATCACTCTATAGACCCAAAACCTTTAAAATTGTCATGAAGATAAGTTTTCTCCCAAGGAACGTGACAACTATGGGAATAATTACACTTTTTTTTTAGTTTCATAAAGAAACACAAACATGATACTGTTAATATTCAGAGGAAATAAAAAACGTGGAATGTTTCTCTAATTTCCGTAGACAATAGCAGGCAACAGCAACTAAAGAAGCTGCCAAGTTCTTAAGTTTTGAAAGAAAATACATATTTAAAAGAAAATCCCAAGATGCTATCATCGACATAAAGATTAGGAGACAACAAACACCAATGCTGTCTGTTCTCAACTCCCTCTCAGCCACACAATGATACTGCACTCTTTTTAAAGGCTACCCAGTGATGCATGTTTATTATTGTTCTTTCATTTATTTTTTTAACACTTGCATTCATTTTAAAGGTACATGTGTCCTGAGTTACTGGATCTTTGTCTTTATTTTAACTTCTCCTTTTTAAAGCTAAGCCATTTTTGCCCACGCACAATGCCTGTACGCCATCCTGACATCCCAGCTTCCCCTCGCTCCCTTTCCTGCTGAGTGTGGATGTGCCAATCTGGCATAACATGTCAGTTATTTGTGGCCTGGTGTAGGAAAGAAGTTCCTAATGAGATTTCCTATTTCAAGCAGTGGACTTCTGGATTCCAAAGCTCAACGTAGAATTGCCAATACTGAGATGGCATTAATTAGTGTATCACCTACGACCTGAGAGATTATGGTATTATATGGCTATAATGTATCACAGCAGAAAGCCAAGTGCATTTCAATTGACACCAGATCATGTCCTTAGTTTGTAAGAATGAGATACTGTTGCCTTTCCTTCCTAGCCCATGCTTATCACACAACTAAAAACAACATCCAACTATGAAGATGAGTGTATGGCTGTCTGCATCTGTCCGGTGGTTACGTACAAACGGGAAGCTGCACATACAGATGACTCTGTCCATCCTGCCTCCCAAAGGGAACATCAAGACCTTTGAACTGATCTTGATATTGGTCACCTGAAGTGGCTGTCCTAATGTTATGGGGAGAAAGGTTGAGATGTAAGGAATGGAGTAAGATAAACCTCAGATGACAAATTGATCCTGGAGAGTGAGAGGCAATGACAATGCACACCAATGGGAGGTGGTGGGGTATTAGTGGGTAGAATGGTGGCCCAAAAAAGGTATGCCCATATCCTCCTAATCCCCTGAACCTGTGAATATTACCTTTTATGGCAAAAGAGTGGATATCAACATATATGGCAAAAGATGTGATTAGTTAAGGATCTTGAAAGGAGATGTTTATCCTGAATTATCCAAATGAGACCTAAATGTCATTGCCTGTATCCTGATAAGGGAGAGGCAGAGGGAGATTAGAGACGGACCCCAAGTGTAGACAAACACAGAGAGAAGGTGATGTGAAGATGGAGTAGAGATGGCAGTGATGCAGCCATAAGTCAAGGAACGCTAAAGCATGCCCACAGGCACCAGAAATTAGATGGGGCAAAGAATAGATTCTGATCCAAAGTCTCCAGAGGGAGTGGGGCCCCAGTGACACACTGATTTTGGACTTCTGAACTCCAGAACTGTGACAGAATAAATTCCTATTGTTTTAAGCCTCCAACTTTGTGATACTTTGTTATGGCAGCCCTAGGAAACTAACACAGGGTAGAAGCAAGAAAATGGAGACAACCACCAATTAAGACCATGAACTAATGGAGAGAACTAGGTTAAAACAAATGTGGGGCACTTAGTTACCTAAACACGTTATTTCATAGCGAGAATACCTGAGCAAAGAACAGAACAGAGCCACTAGCCACTTTTTCATCTCACCATGGAAGGTAAGTGTCATGGATTGAATTGTCACCCCAAAAAATACATGTTTCAGTTTGGCTAGCCATGATTCCCACTATTGTGATTGTCCACCATTTTGTCATCTGATGTGATTTTCCTATGTGTTTTAAATCCTATCTCTATGATGTTAATGAAATTGGATTAGTGGCAGTTATATTAACGGAGCAAGACACAGTCTGCAAGATTAGACTGTGTTTTAAGCCAATCTCTTTTGAGACACAAAACAGAGAGGTGAGCAGAGAGACAGAGGACCTCATACTACCAAGAAAGCAGCACTGGGAGCAGAGTGCATCCTTTGGACCTGGGGTTCCTGCACGGAGAAGCTCCTAGACCAGGGGAAGATTGATGACAAGGACCTTCCTCCAGAGCCAACAGAGAGAGAAAGCCTTCTCCTGGAGCTGGTGCCCTGAATTCAGACTCTTAGTCTCCTAGACTGTGAGAGAAGAAATTTCTCTTTGTTAAAGCCATCCACTTGTGGTATTTCTGTTATAGCAGCACTAGATAACTAAGACAGTAAGTGTCACCCTAAGATCTTAATTTCTTTCTAACCCCATGTAATGAGCATACCATGAATGTTTGTTAAATGAATAACTGATGCCAACAGGGAGCAGCTTCATGAGACAGGAGGTATTCCCTCATTCTCCATTATTATATTTCCTTTCTTGATCACAAAACACTTGCATATACATTATTTCATTTGACTCTCTATAATCCTGTGACTTAGGCAGGTTAGAGATATTACTCCATTTTACAGATCAGGATATTATGACTTAAAGAGGCAGAATGACTTGCTCAGGGTCATACAGGTATTTAGTACCAGAGGCTTACCTGGAACACAGGTCCTCTAGTCCCCTTAATTTTATCTTTGGAGAAAGTTAGCGATGAGAAGGCCTGTTTTTGCTTTTCTGATCTATCCTTCTCCTTTCTGGAGGGTCAGTGGCCATGTATCCTTGGGAGCAATCCAGTTCATTAGTAGTAGTTGCTAATCTTGAGTTTAATAATTGTTATCTTTGTGCTACGGAGTCCTCATCTCTAATGTGAGATATCCACAGTACCTGCCTTACTGAGGATTAAATGAACTCATGCAATTAGAACAGGAGCTGGCACATTGCTAATATTAATGATACCCCATGCCTTCTTTCTAATCTTCCAACCAAAGGTTACCTGCCCACTGACAAGTGCTTCCCTAGCTCCCTCTCTATGCAGAATAAATACAGGAACGTTGAGACTTCTCAGTTCTGTTGGGAATCTGGGGTCATTATAGGCCTTAGTTTAGAGACTGAGAAGCTTTCTGTCTTTTGACTACTGAGAAGACTTCATTATTTTTCCTGTGAGTACTCATGTTTGTCTACCTGCATTTATTGACTATAGTCTGTATGGCCTCCTTGCTAGGAAATAAACTATTTCTTTAGGCCTTTTATAACACCAAAAATAGTTCACAGTCCTATTACTCCCTTGGAGACTGCAGATTAAGAATAACTGTGCTGTGAGCAGCCATCTAAGATTACTCCACTGGTCTCAACCCACCTGGAGCAAGGGAGAATGAAGAAAACCAAAGACACAAGGGAACGATTAGTCCAAAGGACTAATGGACCACAGCTACCACAGCCTCTACCAGGCTGAGTCCAGTACAACTAGATGGTGCCCAGCTACCACCACTGACTGCTCTGACAGGGATCACAGTAGAGGGTCCTGGACAGAGCTCGAGAAAAATGTAGAACAAAGTTCTAACTCACAAAAAAAAAAAAAAAGACCAGACTTACTGATCTGACAGAGACTGGAGAAACCCTGAGAGTATGGTCCCCAGACACTATTATAGCTCAGTAATGAAGTCAATCCTGAGGTTCACCCTTCAGCCAAAGATTAGACATGCCCATAAAACAAAATAAGACTAAGCGGGAACACCAGCCCAGGGACAAGGACAAGAAGGCAAGAGGGGACAAAAAAGCTGGTAATGGGGAAACCAAGGTCGAGAAGGAGAGAGTGTTGACATGTAGTGAGGTTGGCAACCAATGTTAGAAAATAATATGTATATTACTTGTTTGATGAGAAATTAGTTTACTTTATAAACTTTCATCTAAAGTACAATTAAAAAAATTGTTTTTTTTAAGAATAACAGTACTAATCTAACCCCTCATTTGCAAGAATAAGAAATGGAAGATCCAAGATATTGAGGGACTTGTTCAAGGTCACTGTGATGGTTAAGACTGTGTGTCAACTTGGCTGGGCCATGATTCTTGGTGTTTATATGTGCTCACTCCCATGATAGAATCTGCTGTGATAAACAATCAGTTGAAAGGGAGTTTCCTTGGGAGAGTGGCCTGCATCCGAATGTAAGCAGATGTTCTGGCTTTTTTTTGCTTGCTCTGGATCCTGTGGCTGCCTCCTGTTCGTCTGACCTCTGGTTCTTGTGACTTGAGCTATCAGCTTATGTGCCAATCTTGGGACTCATCGATCTTCACAGCCTATGAACAGAAGCCCTGTTCTCCAACATACAGATCTTGAGTTCTCCAGCGCCTGTGGCTACATGAATTGAGAGAAGCCTCTATCCTAAACCACAGACTTGGGACATTCCAGCCTCTATAATCGCATGAGCAGTTTCCTTGAGATATAGATATATAGGTATATATACATATATATATATATATACACACACACACACACACTTTACTGGTTTTGCTTCTCTAGAGAACCCAGCCTAAGACAGTCACTCAGCTAGTTAGAGCCTGATCCAGGATTTGAATTCTTTTGACTCAACTGAGGGCCCTGACAGCTCCTCTGCTATAAATCCTTATATCTAGTGAGATACTTTCTTCCACTGAAACCATCGTCCCCCATAGTAAGCTTTTTGCAACCTGGACTTCTTAAAGTCAACACCATCCCTCACCAAAATGGTAAAGGGATCTGTTTTGCTACCCCCAGTGCAGAGTAAATGTTTCATAACCAGGCAACAGTCAAAAGACCTGGTGTTGGAAATGCAGACACTGACCCCATTATTTCAAGACATACATGTTGATTTTCCATTTGCTATAGTTTTGAGTATGTTATGATCTTCAGGTCATTTTCTACAATGCTTCTGCCCCAGGAAGTAGGTACCCCTCTTGTGCCATGTAGTCTGATGGTTCTCCTTAATATTACCTGGTAATCAACCCTTCTAAATTTCTGTCTTTTTCAATTATCCATTTCCTCATTTTCTTTTATACCATGCAAGACAGAGCCACCTCATCCAGTTGTTATTATTGGCAAATTCTTAGTCCATAATCCCAGTCATTAAGGAAATGTTACACAGAACGGGACCAAGGAGAGCCATTGTGGAAACCTACTTAAACTTCCCATTGGCTGGCATTGAACCCATGACATAAGCTACAAGGCAGATCTCTAAAATTGGCTTTCTAGTCATCCAGAAAAGATGAAATTTTAAGGCCATAGAGCTATTTTAGTTGCATTTAAGAAGAAAAATAACTAAACTGAGAACAAGTTTTACCCAAAGTGGGTATTCAAGTTTCTGATTGCAAGAATATACATCTTCCCACCCCAAAGAAGTTACATTCTGAAAGGAAATACTTAGTGGAAACTTGGACCACACTATACTGTAATACCGCATGCTTCTCAGCATTCTCAGCTGCATTCTCCAGCATCCGCAGGTCACCAGGGAATTTTCAGGCAGCCTATAGTTTTCCACATTTATCAGTCAAGGCAGTCTAAATGTACAATCTCGTCTCCAGTATGGGTTGTGTGTGTGACTCTCCTCAGAGGGCTAGATTATATTTAATGAATAGATTATAATGAGAAATAAATACGCTAAAGTGTTTTTCAACAGAGAAACTCTTGCTCCAGTATTGTTCTTGTTTCATTACTTTCTCAAACAAGAACCTGAAAAGCTATAATTGTGCAGGGAGCATGAAGATACTGTTGATCTGATATCACTACAGAATTAGGTAAAAGAGCCATTTCCTTTTTCTAAATTTTCTACTAATATGAACAAGAACCCAGTGGAATCCAGACCTGAGCGCGTGGTATTACTGGCTGCAATACAAAGGTCTACAACATCCTCCTAAATATTTGATGACTCTGGGGATACTGCAGTGTAGCACTGCTGTGGGAACATCTGAAGCTGCGAACACGCACAGCTGTTTTTGTCTTCCCACATTGCTCAGAAGGATGACTGTGGGAGGCTGTGGAAATGGAGGCAGAGTGCTGTTTGATAAAATGAGAAGCACTCACCAAGACCCATACAGAAAAGCCAGGCTGTCTGAGTTCTAAACTGCTGAGCTCTGCTCCCCACAGACTACCCATCTGTACCTGCCACCTCCGAGAGCCGGCTGCTCCCCTCATCACCATGTTGAAAGCTCTTAGGTCACATCCTGAGCAAGCTGCTGAGAAAAGCACCAGCATCTCGGGGGAAGAGCTATGGCAGTTAGTCTGGGGCTCCATCCCTAGGGGCGGCAGAATTGGTTAGTAATGATGGTAGAGGCACTAGCAGTAACTCCGTCACCAGTACTAGCTATGCCAGTGTCAAATGCACTGGTGATAACAGGCTCTAGCTAAGTGTTTTCAGGTGGTTGGGACAGAGACTGCTGGCTTCCAATGAAGAACAATCTGCAGATGTCTTGGTAAAAAGAAACTTGGTTCAGTTCCCAATTTCTGTGAAATAAAGTAATATTACCTGCTCTTCCCATATCACAGGCATGGCCATTCCAAGGGGGCAGGAAGAGCCTCGGTCCTCCATAATGTCCACAAGCCCCCTCTCACACCACCCCCACAAGTAGAGACATAGTGTGTTTGCTTTGCAAGTGCTGCCTCAAGACAAGTTCCCCATTTTCTTTCTGTCCAATCAGATGAATGTCCCTAGCCCCTTCTATATAGAAATCAGGTAGTCACCACTGAGCACAGGGTCGTTCCAAGGAGCAAATTAGAAACTACCCAGAAGAGTAAAATCATTAATGAGAAGCATAATGGAAGAGCAAAAGAAAAGAACATTTTGCGGGTAGTGGTGTTGTTATGCTCATAAGAAAGTAGGGGTGTGGGTGTGTGTTCTTTCTCACTTATTGTGTAATCTTTCTCACTGTCTGATAGTGGGAAAGAACCAGCAAATACCGTGAACAACCCTTATAATAAAAACCTATAATGGTCAAATGAAACAACGTAAAAGGTTTTCAGATATATGTGTTACACTAGCGAGACTGACACCTTATTACAAGAACTAGACACTCTAGTATCATCTTTATCACCTCCTCCCCGGCCTCTTCCCCTCCTCTTTTTTTCCTCATCCTCTTCTCTTTCCTCATTTTCCTCCTCCTCCTTTTCTTCCTCCTGTTCTTTTTCCTCTGTTGTAATTTAAATGAATCTCAAGAGCTAACAGTGTGCCTCTGAGCTTCCCTGGCATTACTGAATGATACTTGCCCCCACAGAAGCTTCACCCCTCATTTCCACCCACATGACTTTCTAAGCATGTGGCTATATGCTCCAAAGCAATGTTTTAGCAGTGTGCTGCTTCTAAATGTTAAATATGCCACATCCATGGCTTCTGTAGCCATGGGAACCTGCGCAGCAATGCTACCAGCAGTCTGCTGTGATAAGCTGCCTTCTTATTATGTACTGTTGGCCCATAATGGTGACAGGTGACATTTTGCCTAAAGAGTGTCAGGGATAATCCATCATAGGTCACCCCTTAGGACTCTCTGCCTTTCTGTAGGCATCATATTCTTTCAACCCCATTCAAAATGTGCTTTAGCTAATGTGATTCCTGGCTCTGAGCTAGATGGGAGAAGACAAAGACTAGCTCATTCACGGTAGGCAGCCAGAAGACTATACGTTGTATTAACGAGCGCTGTTGTAGATGCCTTAGCTAGGTATCAGCTTCTGACCACAAGGCACCCTGCACAGGTCTCCAGCACAGTTCCATGTACTCATGGGCTACAATTCCTCTTATAGTCTTTCTCATGTTCTCATCTTCTAACATCAGTAAAATGCTTTAAATAAACTCGTTTTCTTTTCAACAGTGGTGCACTGCCCAGATCACCCTTCAAGGCAGAGACTCTCGTTAGCCCTGCTGCCTAGTGGTGGTCCCTGAGCAGATCACAGCAGAGTCCCTCTCCAGGAACTGCCCTTGGATGAAGAAAGTTGCCCTTCCAGAGGCTCCACTCCCTTCCGAAGGGGAGGGAAGAGGGTGAGAGGTGGGAAATGGGAGTAGGGGTAGGTGTGGAGCGGGCAGCTCATATCCAGTGACTGGCTGCTGGAGAGGGTACAAAGGCCTTCACTTGTCTCTGAAGGGCCATCCCGGCTCCAGAGCTCCCCGTAGGTTTGGCTGAGGACCTGTTTCAATTGTCTGGCAGCATGGCGCCTCCTTCTACCTAAACCTCTTCCCTCACTCCCCACAGGTGTTCCCAGGGGCATTCCCTAATTAACCTCCTGCAAACAAATCCCCATCTCAGAGTCTGTTTCCCAGGTAACCAGGCCCTAGGACAACATCCACGCAGTATCCACAGTAAATCTAGAGAAAGGTGTACCATTGTTTCTAAATGCAGTAACAAAGGGAATGGAATATAAAAAGAGCTAACACTGACCCCTGCTATGATTCATAATGATTAATTTGCAAAGTCCCCCTTTAGAGCAGTGATTCTCAACCAGGAGTGATTTTGACTCTTTGGGGACATTGGTTAATATCTGGAGACATTTTTGGTTGTGGTGACTGGGAGGACGCTATTGGCATCTAGCAAATAGAGACCAGAGATGCTGCTAAACATCCTACAATGCACAGGATGCTGGGAAACACCCTACAGTGCACTTCAGGGTGTCCTCTTCACAATTCTGCCACAAGATAACCACAAGGTGCATCTAAGGGCAGAGCCTGTGCCCTGAATTGACCACAGTGCCCTGTGACACATGGGAGTCCAATAAACTTTAAACAAATGAATGAATGTCCGTTGCTATCTTCCCAAATATTTTTGTTCCAATTCTAAAATCACAGAGGCAGTCATATTACATAATTTATGATAAACAGAGCACATTCTTTCATTGAAAGAATTCTACAGTGCATTGTATCCTACCATCTCCCCACAGCAAAGAACTATCTGATCCAAAATGTCAATAATGTCACTATGAGATATATATGTCCCCGGGTGGTACAAATGATTAATGTGCTTGGCTGCTAACTAAAAAGTTGGAGGTGTTAGTTCACCCAGAGGCACCTCAGAAGAAAGTCCTGGTGATCTACTTTCAAAAAATCAGCCATTGAAAGCTGTGTGGAGCACAGTTCTACTCTGACACACATGCGGTCACCATGAGTCAGAGTCAACTTGATGGCAACTGGTTCGGTTTGGTTTTTTATGAGACATATATATCTCATTACAATATATATATACCATAATGGAAATTAGGAAGATAGTAACCCAGAAAAATATAACACCCAAACTCGAGGTTATAAAATATTGTTATTAAAACTTTTCTTTTTGTAAATTTCCTTGAAGTTTTGGTTTAGTCTTTCAAGATCAGTCTGTAAGTATCTATGTTGACTTCCATAGCTGGTATTAACAGTAAAGACAAATACTATGTTTCCCAGTTATAACGAACAACTTCAAAATGATACTAACTTATGAGTATACTAAATTGCTGAAAATGCTGTTTGATTGATTAGCTGGTCTCATTTCCTATTTCCTGATTATGAAATTGTGGCAGATTAACTTTCTTTATGATGCTATGTCTTGTGACCAAACTTCACTTGGGAAAAAAACATTTAAAACTTAAAGACCAAAGGCTTTTAACTCTGGCCTCTATCAGTGGCTTGTACAATATAAAAAGGGGATTCGCTGGCCCATCTCCAATGTGTACTCTGAGTAGCTAGACTAGGGGGTTAGAATTTCAGACCCTGAATTCAAATAGGTCATATATTCACTAAGGCCTTGTGGTTGTCCCAGATACTACTGAGAAGAAAGCTAAAAAATAATCTTTCGAGCATTGTTTTTTTTTTTTTAACTTAAAAACAATAACATTTATTCATTTTAAAATGCTATGAGTTGGCAGTTTGGACTGGGATCTGCTGAGAAGTTCTTCTGGTCTTGGCTGGGCTCGCTCATATGTGTCTGTGGTCAGCTGCTGGCTCTATTAGAACTAGTATATGGTGACCTCAGCAGGGATATGTCTACGTTGTCTCACATCTTCCAGCATGTTAGCCAAGTCAAGCATTGCTTTTTATAGCAATAGAAACTCCTATGTGTTTTGTAAATATAGCCAAAAGATATTTCAAGACTCTTGTGAAGCACAGCCGACAACAGATTGATGAGCTGAGTACTAACTGCTTACTTGAAAAAAGACACATAGACAGGTAGATAAAATACAGGAGTGGGGTTTCCACGAGTCCACCTTTCAAAATGCATGGCAGCAGTACAACTCCACAGAGCTCAGGTTTCACTGGTCTAACTGATTAACACTTTTCTGGTTATACAGCTTATCTCATTTTCCGAAGAAGGGAACTATTTATGAAGAGTCACAGCCCTTTCTTTGGCTGGATGGAAATGCTGCCCTCAAGCTGCCAGCATAACCTGGAATAAGAATGCTTCATTGCTTCAGAAAGGACCCTGGGGACTCTTATACACACACATATTTATCTTCTCCTCCCTGTGCATATGAAATTCCACTGTGAGGAAAAGCCCATACTCCCCAAGTCACTGGGCGTTTCCAACGTGTGTCTTCCAAGGATGAAGGTAGCATTGTCTCATCTAAAGGAATCTTCCCCTACTCTCCCACCAAGAGACTGGCTTTTCTCTCAAAATCTGTGTGCCTTCCTCTTTCATTTTCCACCCTTCCCTATGACAGTACTCGAAAACCCCCTTCCCTCCATTCCCTGGTCTTCAATCTCTCTGATGACCCTGAACAATAATCTTATTATATCCCTGAACTCTATCCAGGATGCTCAACCCTATCCACCTTTTTAATAGCATTGTTAATGATTTGAGGGGAGTAAATCACAGTCAAGATAATGGCTGCAAAAAATTAATAGACATGATTTTTATGATATAATATACTAGTGTACTAATCGTGAGAACAGTTAATTGAAAAGCACTAAATATTTTATTATCCATTCAGCAATCTGACTCCTTTTACCATTCAGCATTCTGTTTATCCTTTCCCCCATTCTGAACTTTTTACCTTTATTCTTTCATAATTTCCCAAAGAGGAAAACTGCAGAGTAAGATAAAGAGGATTCTAATCACTATATCTAATTACAGAAATGAGTAAATCACAGTTTAAAGTGTCATAATCTTAAGAGAAAGGGATAAGGAACAATTCAAGGAGAAGCTATCGCCTCAAGCTTGAGAAATCTAATAGAACCTAAGAATTGTTGAAATACTTGAGAAATTGGTTTGTTTTGTTTTCTTTCTTTCTAATTCTTGAGCAAGAAGCATCAGTAACTATTTTTAAATGACAATACTTTTCAATGAACTAAGCTACTCTTTGTTGAACCACACACATTCATCTGGGTAGCCTCAGCCCAAGCCCAGCACCCAGGGTCCGGCACAGAGGAACTCAATGGATATACTAACATCCCACTGTTCCCACCACACACAACACGAGGACCATTTAGGACTGTTGAATATGCTCAGTTATTGTGTATCTGCTTTCTTCAATGTAAAAAAAAATAGAATACTCACAAACTAGAACATTCAATGTCCCACAATCAGATTACAAAAGTGGCCTCCTCACGATGAAGTCAAATATTTTCACATCTAATAAGTTCTAATAAAAGTTCTCAAAGACTGTTCAGTACCCAGAGTTGCTGGTTAGTTTACATAAATGGTTCAGTTTCTTTTGTTTTTTAGGTTGGGAAGAGGACAAAAACCACAAAAAGTTATAAATTCTTTCAACCTATCGATCCTCTACCCCAATTACTGTTATCATCTTCATCTCAAAGGAAGTAAGATAGCAAAGGTTACAAGTTGCATTCATGTGTCCAGAGCTGGCCCTAAGCAGGTTTGTTAAATGGGCCAAGTTTCTCTTTGATTCTCCCACCAGACCTTTTGATACCCTTGTCCTCATTCCTCAGGCCTCACTACCACCATTTTCAACCCCTACCTTTATCCCCACCCACTATCTCCCTGCTGTCCCACCTACTTCAGACCCAAAGCTTTCCTCCACATGACGTTTGTATATGAAAAGAGCTGAAAGTCCTTAAATATTAACTTATCTAGAACATTCCCATTTTTAAAGACGATTCTTAAGGGCTGGAGAGAAATTATATTTAGAATCTCAAACCCATGGAAACATTTTCTTTGATTGGAAGTCCTAGAGGAGTTCAGAATTATCTGGAGGGTTTGTTGGAAATACACATTCTGGGTCCTGTTCCACTGGACCAGAATCTCTAGAGGGCAGCCTGGGAAATTGCCCCCAGTGATTTTAAAGCAGCTGGGCCAGGGATGGTCAACAGACTGGCCTCCAGGGATCATCACATGACCAGCTACCTACCCTCCTTCTCCAAAACTAGGCCTACCTTCCCCAAGTTAGAATGAGAGCTTTAGGGGATTAATGACCAGAAAAGGTGGAAGCTGTGATAATATGTATATATGGGATGGAGGAAAAAAATCAGTTATATTAACCACGGTTATTATTTTTGCTAAACAGGATGCTAGCTTCAATTCAATCAGCTTAATCTACCAAATTGAGACATTTGATCAGCTAACTGTATCAAGTAAGAAAATCATATTTTCTATTTTTAACTTCTCCATTTCATTAGGCTATTGTAAAAGGCAGAATTTATAGGTGAACATAAAGACCTTTTCTTTCCTTCCCTTGAAATGAGAATGAACCCTGGCCATCTCCTAAACCCAATCTAACATATTTCTAAAGCCAGTCCAGTGTTGAGCAATGATCAGCTCCTTTCCCCCTTCTTACGTTGTTGTTCTTGTTAGGTGCTGTGGAGTTGGTTCTGACTCATAGTGACCCTAAGTACAACAGAACGAAACACTGCCTGGTCCTGCACCATCCTCACAATCACTGCTATGTTTCAGCCCATTGTTGCAGCCACTATGTCAATCCATCTTCTTGAGGGTCTTCTCTTTTGCTGACCCTCTACTTTACCAAGCATGATATCCTTCTCCAGGGACTGGTCCCTCCGATAAGATGTCCACAGTATGTAAAACAAAGTCTCACCAACCTCACTTCTAAAGAGCATTCTGGCGGTACTTCATCCAAGATGGATTTGTTCTTTCTTCTGGCAGTCCATGGTATATTCAGTATTCTTCGCCAATACCATAATTCAAAGGCATCAATTCTTCTTCGGTCTTTCTTATTCATTGTCTAGCTTTTGCATGCATATGAAGTGATTGAAAATACTATGGCTTGGGTCAGGCACATCTTAATCCTCAAAGTGACACCTTTGCTTTTTAATACTTTTTAACACTTCTTAAGTAGAGGCCTCATAATAACACAAAGTTCCAGGACACTCCATAAAGTGCACTTCCACCCTCTACCTCCAGGGTGAAGTCTCACCTTTCACAAACCCTGCCCTTTAGAAGATAAAGGAACCTTGAACCTAGAGGATGGAGTTCTGAGTTCAAGTTCCTACTCACCAACTCCATGAGTCTGGCCATAATACTCACCCTTGCAGGGCCTCTCATATCATCTGTCAAATGTGTGTTAAGGTACCTTACCTGCTTACTCTCAAGATCTCTGTCAGCACTTTGATCTCAGTTCAGCCAGTCCTCTACCCTGTTGTCCCCAATTAAAACTATTTGATGCAAATGAGGACTTTTACACTTTGGATCTGATTGATTAAGGTGATTTTTTTTCATAGCACTAGTAAATTTCTATCTCAGTAATAGACAATTACATTGCAATTAGCCAGATTATTATGATAAATTAAGATGAGCTTATCTGAACCATGACAACTGTTATTTGTTGAGGAAATAACGTCTAGGGAGCTGAAGGTGGTTAAGCGTAATTTGGATGATTCTTTGGGTGGTAAAGAAGAGGGAACTAGGGCATTAGCTGAGTAGTTAGACCGCATAATCCTCAACAACCCTTCCAACCACAAAGTCTATAAAGTTGTTGCTAATCCTAAATAGTATCCATTATTACTAATATTATTAATAGCAGTCCGTCTTTCTTTACTCAAAAATGCATTCTTGAAAATCACATTCTGGTAAATGAAGTCCTATTCATGTTCATTTACTGTGAGTCTGCTACTCCAAAGTGTCCCTTTTACTCAATAACTTTGATAAGCAAAAAACATCCACTGGTGTGAATAATCCCCTGACTTACACGTCTTGAAAACCTATGTTTTTGTATTATTTGATTCTTTTCTAAATATTACACCCTTGAATTTATGGATAGAGATTTTATCCTTCCAACAGAGTATAGAATTGCGAATTATGGAAGTTAAAGAAACAAGCTTTTTTTTTAGTACTGACTCAGTCCATGAAATTTAATTTAATAACTGTAAATAAAACAAAAGATTCTCTTCTCATTCTTAATGCATCATTTCCAAGGTGTCATTGCCTTTGGCCTATCACAAAAAGTATAGGATAAAACAACATCGTTATTATGGCTAATGTACTAGATCTGCAATCTTACACATTTGTGCCTGATTTATAGATCAATCAACCAAGTCAGCAGTCAACATAAACCATAAAGTCACACAGAAGTTGCAGAACTCCCTGAGTATGACCTTAATACTAAGAGGGGCATAATTACCCTCAATGTTCTTAAACAACACAGCTGCACATGGCCAGATAGTATGCATAGTTTGGTGACCCCTTCCTCTTTTAGCCTCTTCAGGTCTCACTATCCACACTTCTCCTCATTGTTCTGGGTGACCTTTGTGAACTGAATCAATGGGCTCCCTTGCTCTCACGCTTCCAGTTGGGTTCGGCCAATGGGACTACCAGCAGATCAGAAAGAAGGAGGAGAATAAAATAAGAATATTTATTTTATTGACTGCCTCCCAGCATGGTTGCTTTGGGCTGGCTGAAGGCCCTAATTCTTGTCAAGTGGCCCTCTCCACATGACACACGCTCTCCATCTCTATCTGGGTTCCAATAACTACTTTTTCCCCTTGCTTTATCAGGCCTAGTGATGGTTATAGCTCTCTGTTGGTATTAGCCCTGCAATTCTACATTATCCATTGTTGCTTCTCCCAAACCCAGCCCGCACATTTGTAAATAGTCAATTTATGGAACTCTCTTAATTGGCCATCTTGAGTATGACATCTGTTTCCTACCGGAGTCCTAAATAATTCACTTCTTGTATCAAAAAGTTACATCTTTGACCAAGTTAAAGATATATCATGGTATGCCTTGTTATAACACTGGGGTCTCTGACCAGTAGCTCTGGTCCTAGTAACGATCCACTCTTCTGACCACAGTGGGATAGGTTGGGCTGGGGAGGGACCAGAACCAATCTCCTGCAGGTAGGTGTGCAAGGTGCAGCAAAGTCTAGGAGTCGAAAATAGAGATGGGCTAAGAGGAATCACTATCTTGCAAGGTGAAGCTGAAAGCACGTCCCAACCAGGATAGGAGGGACAGGACAAGTGATCCACTTAAGGCCAAATGAAAGGCATTCAATGGAGGTCTAGCAGCAGACAGTTGGCATGGGGAAAGATTTCTGATGACTCAATTATGGGAGAACTTGAGTTCAGAGGCAAGAATCCTGTGCAGGAAATGAAACACTGGAAAAACTCTTCAAGTGTCACTGAGGAAGAGGCACACAAGGCAATGGATCAGCCACAAAGGAGCTGGACTGTCAAGCTCAGAATGAGACCAGGGGTAAAACCCAACCAAACCAAATCAATGAGCACACGTCCTTGGATTCCTTATAACCATCTGCCTACAGTCAGGAATGGAACTGAAATCTGGGGAAAGATTGATCGGGAAAGGTAGGAAGCGTGGAGGATAGGGGTTAAATAAAACCAGTTACCAGGGTGAAAGGGATTTTCGAGTGGCATTATGGGTTGATTTATGTATCCCAAAAAGATATGTTTAAGTCCAAAGCCCTGTTACCTGTGAATGTGACCTTATTTGGAAATAGTGCCATTGCAGATATAATCAGTTAACACGACATCACAGTGGAGTAGGGTAGGCCCTAGTCCAATGTGATTTATAGGAAGAGACAGACACAGAAGGAAAACGGCCATGTAAAGATGGAGGCAAACAATGTTTTCAAGCAAATAAGCACTGGGAAATGTTAAGTCGTCGTTCTTTTGTTTTTTTAGTGATTTTCATTAAACACATGTTGTACCTCTCCCTCTAAGTAAATCACATGGGCCAGAGATTGCCAAGGAATACCAGCACTACCAGAAGCTAGAAGGAGCAAGGAAGGATCCTCCCCTAGTGACTTCAGAGAGAGCATGACTCTGCTGACATCTTGACTTCAGACTTCTAGCCTCCAGAACTACGAGAGAATACATTTCTTTTGCTTTAAGCCATCTAATCTGTGGTATTTATTTACAACATCCCTAGAAAACTAATACAGGTGGGATAACATAAAGGCTATTAAACATCATCCTACCTACTCCTACCTCAATGATCTCATTTTGGGGGGAAATGGCCTCTCTTCAACAAAAGGTAGGAGTGTACAAAGAAAAGTAGTTTTCTGTATGGCTAACATTTATTGAGAACTTACAATGTGCTAGGTCCTGTGTTTTATATGCTTCTTCTCATTTTGTCCACAGAACCATCCTACAAGGTAGATACTAATATTACCTCATCTTGTGGATGAGGAAACTGAGGCTTAGAGAGGATACATTGTTTTCTCAAGGTCGTATAGGAAGTTAGTGATGGGACTGGGATTCAAACCCATGCTAAGGCCACCTTCCCAACTACTAAGACACACAGTCTCCGTAGCAACATTAAAAAGCCAAATTAAGGCTGTGCATATCAGTTATCAGTAGAGCATGTGTGAGTGGGTGGGTGTGTACTGTGTGTATTTATCTAGACAAATAACTGCAGAGTTGTAAGCCCTTGGGGAGTTATGTTCTGCTATGAAGCACTCTCATATGCTATTGTTAGGACAAGAATGTTATTGTTCTTAGACAGCAATGTTATCTTTTTCCAGGAGAGAAGGTTTGCCTGCCTTCTACCAGTGTGTGTGACATTCCAAATCCTTCTAATTACCCCCCTTACAATGCAATTCACCTTTTGGGCTCCCTGTCAAGGTCAAGAGTGGAAGTGAAGGAGGGAGGAGAGGATCTTTGTAATGGAACATTAGGTTTTCAAAAGCTTTCAAACTGTTTTTTAGCAGCAGAACCCTGTTATTAATGCAATCTTACTCAGAATCTCAATATATATAGTTCATAAAATCAGAACTGCTCTTGTCTAAGTTTTGGAAACAGGCCCAAAGTACCACCAGCTCAACTTCCCCGAAGTACTTTGAAGTTCTAAGTTAAAAAACACTGATCTCAAGGAAGACTGAGTGCTCCACAGACTTAATAAATACTTGTTGGATAAAGTCACTGATTTAGCACTTAACACGACACCTGGCATCTATGAGAACAGGTTGGTGCGTTCCACTCAGGGGTCCACCAACGTGCTTAGCCTGGTTTTATGTGTGTGTTAGGCAGAATAATGTCCCTCCTCCTTCCCCCCCAAAAAGAAAGATGTCCATGCCCTTAACCCCAGAACCTGTGACTATGTCACCTCACATGGCAAACTGAGCTTTGCAGATGTGATTATGGTTATGGACCTTGAGATGAGGAGATCATCCTGAATTACTCAGGTGGTCCCAATCCAGTCACATGAATCCTTAAAAGCAGAGGACCTTTCCCAGCTGTACTCAGTGGAAGAGAGATGTGACTACAGAAGATAGGTCAGAGAGATGCAATGTTGCTAGCTTTGAAGCTGGAGGAAGGGACTAAAGCCAAGGAATGTGGGCAGCCTCTAGGAGCTGGAAAAGGCAAGGAAACGGATTCTTCCCTAGAGCCTCCAGAAAAGGGTATAGCCCTGCTAACACCTTGATTTTAGTCCAATGAGACCTATGCCAGACTTCTTATCTATAGAATTGTAAGATAAATTTGTGTTGTTTTAAGCCACTAAGATTGTGGCAATTTGTTATGACAGTGATAGAAAACCAGTACAACACATATGACTTATAAACAAGTCTTAGACCACTGCCTCCCCTCTCAAACCCGACTTGGACCCTTTCCCAAGTGAATATGTAGGCACGCCATCCCCCAATTAATGATTACTCTACCAGTCATAATCTTAGACAGTGCTTTTTGGGGAGATGTAACATACCAGAAGAGTTCATCAGGATATATTTTTCAGAGTTACTTAAAAAAAAAAAAGTTTCCATCTCGACAGACTCTTTTATTGGGGGAAAAAAAAAAAAAAACAGGTTGAAATATTGCAAAGAGTTTGTGCTTTGAAGCCAAGCAGACTCAGTCTGGATCTTCAGCTCTGTCATTAGCCTTTGGCCTTAGACAAGTCACTTAACCCCTGAGCTTCAGTTTCCTTGACTGTGAAACGCAGATAAAAACACTTACCATAGAGAACTGATGCGAAAATTATAAATGATATGTGTAAAGCTCTGAGCAGTTGCTGGCTCATTAAATGGTATCTGCTGTTATTATTATGGGCATTAAAGGGCTCATATGAAGTCACACAAAATATAATAATCATATCATAATGTTTTCAAGTGAATAAGCACTGGAAAAACGCTGTTACTGTTCTTTTGTTCTCAGTGATTTCCATTGAACACGTGCTTTACTTTCCCCTCTGAGTAAATCACATGGGCCAGAGATTGCAACAGGAGAAATGGGAAAGGGAGGAGAAGTGGGTAAATAGATGGGAGAGGCAGTGTATAATTTATTGAGCTATATAGTTTCGCATTGAAAAAAAAGACGTAAACATTAGATAATACAGTAATGGTGGTCCTGCCCCCTACATTGCAAACCTTGCACATACCTGGTGTCTCTGAAAATGCCTCTGCCCTTGGTAGTTCACCAGCTTGTGCATCTTTAGGATGTTTTCTGTTTAAAATTCACGGAGAAACAAAGCAAAGAGCCTCACAGCAGGATTAGCATCGTGAATCTCTCTCTAGAAGACAAAAAAGAGTACTTCTCCGTTGTTCCCAGTAATGATTGTATTCAACCCTTCAGTCTTATAAAAGACACCACCACAACTGCCCTGGGTAATTCATGTGCAATGGTTGCTATACAGTCCAGCAAGAGGTGATTCTAATAGGAAATGCTGAGCTTTCTCTTTCCCAAGAGATTTGCAAAGCATTATACCTTTTTTTTTCCTCTCCCAGAACAAATTATTCTAAAATATAATCAGCAGGCAGGCTCCCAGGAACACAGAAAATGTAAGGCATCCTTTTAAAAGTAGCAAAAACAGGCTTCCTGTCCTGTGGAGGGTCGATGAGACCCCAGTAGAGCAAGGTATCTGAGTGGGCATATCTGTTTCTGAGGATTATCACAGAGCCCTGAAAACAAGATAAATTCACTCCCCAATCAAAAAGGTATTTAACTACTCATAAGACTTGAATTTAGTATAAAAATAAGCACTCTGCTTAAAAATGCAAACTATGTGTGTGTGTCCTGTACTTTTGAGCTTTGTGAGATAAGACTATAAAATAATGAGACTGAGTTTAAGCAGACATGCCAGAACTTAAGCAACATCTTAACAAAAGTTGTCTCCCTCAAAGCAGGGACCTTGAAGGCTACATTAATTCCAGTGATGCTGCTGTTGCTCAGAACAGTTTTGTAACTCCCTTTGAGGAGCTGCATCCTGAACTCAGATGTATCCTTCTGCGATAACCTCATTGGTTGCAGATGTCGGTCCCTTATGTAATGGATTTTATTGTTCAAAGTCATTAGCAATGTAGGTTATCAATGGAGATCATACAGTCTGGATTAAAAACAAGGCTTGAAGATAAAAATCATAAAACTAGGTTTTCTGGGAAGCTTAAAAACTGGCCCACAAGACAGTTCCAAAAGGGAAGATTTAAAAGGGGACTAAATAATGACGTCACTAGACTAGGAATATAGGATTTCAAAGTGACTGTTTTGAAAGAGGAAGCCTCATTTGATGTATGTTATAGCATCTGTTTAAGAGAGAGAAAATGTGCGTGCGTGTGTGTGTGTGTGTGTGTGTGTGTGTGCGTGTGTGAAGATATCATTTAGAGCAGTAATTCTTAAATGTTTGGTCTCAAGACTCCCTTATCTTTTAAAATTATTGAAGACCTAAAGAGCTTTTGCTTATGTGAGTTATAGCTATTGATATTTATCATATTAGAAATTAAAACTGAAAAATGTGTAAAATGTTTATTAATTCATTTTAAACTAACAGTAATAAATCCATTATATGTTAACAAAAGTAACATATTTTTAGGTAAAATGACAATATTTTCCAGAACAAAATAAAATAAAAATTAGTGAGAAGAGTGGCATTGTTTTACATCTTTGCAAATCCCTTTAATGTCTGGCTTACTATAAGACAGCCAGATTCACATACCTGCTCCTACATTCAATCTGTTGCCACGTAGATTGGAAAACTCCACTGTACACTGTGCAAGAACTAGAGCGGAAAAAAGCAGATAATGTCTTAGTATTGTAACGACTGACTCCCTGTAAGGGTCCTGGGGACCTCCTCAAGGTTCCTCAGACCACACTGTGAATACACTGCTTTAGAGTCAAACCTGAAGTGTGACTATAAATACAACTCCGTGTGCGTGTGTGTGTGTGTGTGTGTGTGTGTGAAAACCGAGAGCTGAACCAAATACAGAACGGGAGTTTGGAAGCTCCTAAACATTGTTATGAGGAAAGTAGATTTTCAAGTCTTCATGTCTCTAACTTTACTTTTTCTCTGTTATCGTGCTGTGCTCATTTACCCCCGCAGCTCAGCTAAACCCCCGTTATCTCTTGTACTCCTTAGTTGCACTCTGTTTGTGCCCTCAGTGTCCTTGTCTGCCAGTTAACTAGACACTTTTGCCTCCTGCAGGGAAAATGCGCCGGAGCAGCAGCCCAGACAATCAGCAAAGATCTGTTGCTTCAGGAAATAATTTAGAACGGCTGGGGTGAGGGTATCCCACACTTTTTTTTTTTTTGCCTGATATCTCAACCAGTGTATTCATCATTTGTTCCAAACACAGAGACTATTTTCATCCCAAAGCGACCATTGATATTAACGCAGTTAACAAATCTACCCTGGTACACCTGAGTTATCCCTCCGCAGAACATCAGGGACGTACACAGCCAGGGCAGAGGAAGGGCTTAGCCTCAATGACTTCAAAAATGGCAGCATACTCTCTCAGATATCCAAGAAGGCATGTCTCAGGCCCTTTGCTATTGTGATGGAAAAAGGATTATAAAAGAATATATCCTGGATTGTATATTTGTGTAGAGTATTATAGTTTATAAAAAAAAAAAAAGCTTTCACCTCAGCATGCATAAATTGAGCTTTTGCTGTGTTCTAGGCACTCTTCTAGGTATTTGCTATCTTAGTAGAAAAAGCACTCAGTTGAGGAATTCAGATATCTGGCATATGATCCCCAGACTGCATTTAACTAGCTTTGTGACACTGGACAAATCACTTCACTTCTCCAATCCCAAATTTCTACATGAGTGAAAAAGAAACCAAACCAGTTGCCATCCACTCCATAGGGTTTTCAATGACTGTGACCTTTCAGAAGTAGATCGCCAGGACTTTCTTCCCAGGTGCCTCTGGGTGAATTTGAACCTCAACTCTTTCTGTCAGTAGACTAGTGCTTAACCATTTGCACCACCCAGGGACTCCAAGTGAGCAAATGAGGACATCAAAACAAATGAACTCTAAGGATGTTTCAGTTCTAAAGTTCTATGAGCCTAAACTTTTGTGGCTACATACCAATATATAAGCAGAGGAAAAAACATTTTTAGGTGTAAGGAAGGAAGAACATGGGGGAAATTTCTCTTGTGTTGGGACAGAATATCCAGGGCTCTTTCAAACCATACTGGTGTCCACTGGTGGAATGGAGGTGTCGACAAATGATGTAGACACCATCTAGAAATGTTTCTAGAGCCTCAGGAGCAGGAGATCGTGCACATTCCCCACCTCCATCAAAGATGGCTGCTTTCCAAGGATTCTGTCCTGTGCCATTTAGGATCTCATTATTCCCAGTGCTCCAGATGGAACACAAAAAGCCCCCTACGATACTGAGCATATGGTCTGGCTCAAGAGGGCTCACCTGCACAGAGAAATAGGATGTGTCACAGAGACAAAGATACCTGGTTATAACTGGGATTCAGAATGGTATTATCCTTATCCTTGAAAACACATGAGCCCAGCTGATGTTAAGCGATAAGCTAAACATGAAAATGGTAGTAGTCGAGACCATGTTCCCCTGAATGACACTTTCCCATTCTCTCTCTCAGCTCCGCCACATGCTCACATGAAATATCAAATTGCTTGCAGCTCATATTGAATAATGAATATGCCCACCTCAGCCTATCACCAAGCCTTCCACGGTCCGCCTGGGGAACAGGGAGAGATGTTAGAGGTTTGCACGCCAAGCACAAAATTGAAGACAAGCTGGAATTAAAAATTTGCTTATTTCTATACATGTGCTTCAAAATAAAGTGCAAATTGAATAGCTTGGAAAGAAGAAGAAGAAGAAAAAAAACCTTTCTCTTGCAAAATGCTGACACTTCAATTTCATTATCTCTCACCACCCTGAATGTGATTTGCAAATGTACTCTCCCGATGTCAACATGTGCAAATGCCTTCAGGAAGAGCAAAAACACAAATATAAAACGATCCCTTTTAACTGCGGGGGGTGGGGGTGGAATTAAACCTCTTATTTTAAGCTGATTTTTTTAGAGCACTGTTTCTTAAAATTGTGCTTTGTGGACCTCTGCATTTGAATCACCTGAGCATCCCTTGGAAATGCACATTCCCAGTCCCAGCGCAGCTGCACTCAATCAGAATATTGTGATGTACAGCTCTGGATCTCCTTTTGTATCTCAGTTTAAAAACATGTTTTTACAAGCCTCCTCAATGTTTCTTACTATTCTAACACGTGAACCACAATTTTAGAAAAACCATAGTCTCTGCATTTTTGGAAGAGAAAATCCCAGGGAAGTTTCATATATTGTCTCTTCCAGGTTACTTCAGCTTTCTCTAACACTGACACAAAAATCTGCATTGTTTTCTTGTCAATCAGAACTGCATACATACCCTAGCAGCCATGTTTTTTGGACTATCATATTCAAGCATATTTGTCCCTGTGTGCAAAAATGAAGACCCATTTCCCCTCGTGTTTTTAATTTTTGTCTGTCTCACTTATGTCATATTCCAGCAATTGTAGAAGAATAAAAACAAGGTACATTTTAATCCAGCAACAGTATCTTACCCATCTAATTCGTCAGGATCTTTTTCTGTTTGAGGACATGACAACAAAAAAAAAAAAAAACCATTGCCGTCGAGTTGATTCCGACTCATAGCAACCCTACAGGGTAGAGTAGAACTGCCCCATAAGGTTTTCAAGGAGTGGCTGGTGGATTCAAACTGCTGGCCTTTTGGTTAGCAGCCTTAGCTCTTAACCACTGCACC
>NW_004443973.1:7258478-7292247 GCF_000243295.1 Trichechus manatus latirostris | reverse complement strand
GGATTCAAACTGCTGGCCTTTTGGTTAGCAGCCTTAGCTCTTAACCACTGCACCACTAGGACTCCTTGAGGACATTAGGGTTTAAAATATTTAAAAAGAAGTAGGGACTCCCCTCTCCAATGCAAAATGGCAGAATAGAAAGCTCTAGAGGTCAGTCCCTCCAGCAAAGCAACAACTGAGCTGGATAGAGGAACTGGGATAAATTATTTGAAAACTCTGGAACCTGATTGGACCTTACAACAACTAGGGGAGTGCTTGAAAGGAGAGCCTGCTGATCTTTCTTAAGAGGATGTTGTGAGCAAACCAGCTATCATTCCCTATTCCTCAGCCACACTGTGGCTGCAGGGATGGCAACCTGCATTCCTGGAGTAGCTGGCTGGTACAGGGTGGGCAGTGAGAATCTTGTCCTCCAAAGATTCAGGGTTGTGAGTTTGGGTTGGTCTGATGGTGCCCTGAGCTACTGGTGCAGAAGCTTGAATTGGTTTTGGCTCTTGTGCTGCAGCAGCTGTCCCTGAAGATTTAAAGGGCCAGACCTCTTTTTTCTCCCCCCATTTTGGAGCTAGATATTTAAAGAAATCTCTGTCACGTGACTGATGACCACAAAGATAATGGTACACAAACTTCAGAGGTCACACACAACAAGGAATACACATGTTGCAAAAAATAGTTCGGAAAAGTCACAAATAGCTCCTATCCTCAACAAGCAAAAATCACCCATCCCTGAGGGGTGAAATAATCGGACTTCCAGTGTTACCACATTATAATACTCAACAAAAAATTATAAAACATACAAAGAAACAAAGTTATGGCCTATTCACAGGAGAAAAGAATTAGACAGAAACCATCACTGAGGAAGCCCAGACATCATAATTACTAGTCAAAGATGTTAAATGTTCTCAATAAGCTAAAGGATACCATGGATAAAGGACTAAAGGAAATCAGGAAAATGACTTAAGAACAAAATGAGAACATCAGTATAAAGACAGAAATTACAAAAAGGAACCAAACAGAAATTCTGAAGCTGAAAAGTATAAGAGCCAAAATGAAAATTTGCACTAGAAGGGTTCAACATAAGGTTTAAGCAGGCAGAAGAAAGTGTCAATGAACTTGAAGATAAAACCATTGAAATTATCCAGTCTGAGGAACAGAAAGAAAAAAAGAATTTAAATAAATAAATAGAGTCTGAGTGACCTATGGGACACCATCAAAAAAACATACATATCATAGAATCCCAAAAGGAGAATAAAGAGAGAAAGGGACAGAAAAAATAATTGAAGAGATAATGGCCAGAAACTTCCCAAATCTGATGAAAGACATAAATATACACATCCAAGAATCTCAACAAACTCCAAGCAGGATAAATTCAAAAGATCCAGACTGAAACACATAATAGTCAAATTGTTGGAACCCAAAGATAAAGAGAGAATTTGGGAAGCAGCAAGAGTACAAGGGATTCACAGCTATTGGTCCCATCATGTTCAGAGCAAAGGAGAATGAAGAAAACCAAAGACACAAGAAAAATATTAGTGCAAAGGACTAATGGACCACATGAACAACAGCCTCCACCAGCCTGAACCCAAAAGAACTACATGGTGCCTGGCTACCACCATTGACCACTCTGATAGAGATTACAATAGAGGGTCCCGAACAGAGTGGGAGAAAAATGTAAAACAGAATTCAAATTCACAAAAAAGACCAGACTTACTGGTCTGACAGAGACTGGAGGAACCCCTGAGACTATGGCCCCTGGACACCCTGCTAACTCAGAACTGAACCACTCCCAAAGTCCACCTGTCAGCCAAGTATTAGATAGGCCTATAAAACAAACAGTAACACACATGAGGAACATGCTTCTTAGTTCAATAAGTATACAAGACCAAATGGGCAACACCTGCCCAAAAGCAAAGACGAGAAGACAAGGGACAGGAAAATTGGATGAATGAACATGGAGAACCCAGGGTTGGAAAGGGAAAGGCGAAGAGTGCTGACACATTGTGGGGGATGCAACCAATGTCACAAAACAATTTGTGTATAAATTTTTGAATGAAAATCTAATTTGTGCTGTAAACTTTCACATAAAACACAATTTAAAAAAAAGAGTACAAGGAATTCTCAGTAAGATTAATGACTGATTTCCCATCAGAAATCATGGAGGTTTGAAGATAATAGGATGACATATTTAAAGTCCTAAAAAAAAAAAACCTATCAACCAAGAATTATATATCTGGCAAAATTATCCTTAAAGAATGAAGAAGAAATTAAGTCATTCCCAGATGAATAAAAGCTGAGATAGTTTATTACCAGTAGGCTCAGCCTACAACAAGTGATAAAAGGAGTCCTTCAGGCTAGAAGGAAAAGACACTAGACAGTAACTCAAAGCTATAAGCATAATAAAGAACACTGGTAAAGGTAACTGTGTAGATAAATATAAAATCCAGTATATTACTGTACTTTTTGTTTGCAACTCATCTTTTTTCTCCTACATGACTTAAAAGACAAATGCATAAAATAATAATTATAAATCTATGTTAATGGACACACAATGCATAAAAATGTAATCTTGACAATAACAATATGAAGGAGGAGAGCCAAAGATGTATAGGAGTAGAGTATCTGCATACTATTCAAACTAAGCTGGTATTAATCAAACTAGGTTGCTGAATGTTTAAGGTGTTAATTGTAATCCCCAAGGTAACCAAGAAAATAACTAAAATCATATACAGTAAAGGAAAGAAATAATCAAAATGGTCTACTACAAAAGTTCAGCTAAATAAAATTATATACAGTAAAGGAAAGAAATAATCAAAATGGTCTACTACAAAAGTTCAGCTAAAAAAAATGGAAGAATTAAGGAACAAAAAAAACATATAAGACATACAGAAACAAATGGCTAAATGGCAGAAGTAATTCTTTCTTTATCAATATAATCTCTCTAAATGTAAATGGATTAAAGTCTCCTGTTAAAAGGCAGAGTTTGGCAGATTGTATTAAAAAACATAACCCACCTAACTGCTCTCTAAAAGAGACTTACTTTAGATATAAAGACACAAAGAAATTGAGAGTAAAAGGATAGAAACAGATAGTCCATGCAAATAGTAACCAAAAGAGAGCTGAAGTGGCTACATATTATTGCCAAAGTAAATTTTATGTCAAAAAAGTTTACAAAGACAAAGAAGAGCAGTATATATTGATAAAAAGTTCAATCAAGCAAAAAGATGTAACAATTATAAACATACACACACAACTAACAACAAAGCCCCAAAATATATGAAGCAAAAATTGACAAAATTAAAGGAAGAAGTAGACAGTTCTACAATACTAGTTGGGGACTTCAATACCCCACTTTCAATAAAGGATAGAACAACCAGACAGAAGATCAATAGTAACAATAATAACAGACATATAGAGAAAATTCAATCCAACAGCAGAATATACATTCTTCTCTAGTGCACATGGAATATTATTCAGAATAGAACATACATTAGGCCACAAAACAAGTCTTAATAAATTTTAAAAGGCTGACATCATACAAAACATCTTTTCTGATCACAACGGACTAAAACTATAAATCAGTAACAGAAGGAAAATTCACAAATACATAGAAATTAAACAACAAACTCTTATACAACCATTGAGAAAAGGAAGAAATCACAAGGGAAATTAGAAAATACCTTGAGATAAATGGAAACAAAAACACAACATACCAAAATGTCTGAGATACAACAAAAGGAGTACTGAGATGGGAATTTATAGTTGCAAATGCCTACATTAAAAAAGAAGAAAGATCCCAAATCAGTAACTTAACTGTACAATAAAGAACTAGAAAAAGAAGAGCAAACTAAACCCAAATCAAGCTGAAGGAAAGAAATAATGAAAATTAGAGCAGAGATAAATGAAACAGATAATAGAAAATTAATAGAAAAATTGGTAAAACCAAAAGTTAGTTCTTTGAAAAGATATTCTTTAAATGACAAACTTTTAGCTATATTGACTAAGACAAAAAAGAAAGAAGGCTCAAATTGCTAAAATGAGAAATGAAAGTGTGGATATTATTGCTGATTTTACAGAAATAAAAAGGATTATAAAAGAATACTATGAACAATTGTATGCCAACAATTGGATTACCTAGATGTAATAGATAAATTCCTAGACAAATACAAACTGTAAAAACTTACTCAAGAAGAAACAGAAAATCTGAATAGATCTATAACAAGTATGGAGATTGAATCAGTAATCAAAAATCTCCCAACAAAGAAAAGCCCACTGGAGAATTCTACTAAACATTTAAATAAGAATTAAAATCAATTATTCCCAAACTCTTCAAAAAATTGAAGAGGAGGGAATACATTCTAACTCATTCTATGATGCCAAGATTACTTTGGTATCAAAACCAGATGAAGACACTACAAGAAAAGAAAACTAGAGGCCATTATCCCTTTGAATATACATGTAAAAATCCTCAACAAAATACTAACAAACTGAATAATATTAAAAGTATTATACACCATGACCAAGTAGGATTTATCCAAGATGCAAGAGTGATTCAATATATAAAAATCAATCAATGTAATACACCATATTAACAGAATAAAGGGGAGAAAACCACACATGATCATCTCAATTGATGCAGAAAACACACTGATAAAATCCACCACCCTTCCATGATAAAAACACTCAGTAAACTAGGAATAGAAGGAAACTTCTTCAACATGATAAAGGCCATATGTGAAAAACCCCACAGCTGACATCACACTCAATGGTAAAAGACTGAAAGCTTTCCCACTAAGATCAAGAACAAGACCAAGATGCTCACTTTCACCATGGCTGTTGAACATAGTACTGGAAGTTCTAACCAAAGCAATTAGGTAAGAAAAAAAAATAAAATCCATCCAAATTAGAAAGGAAATCCATGAGAAGAGCTAGGATACACACACACAACTATGAGGACAAAGTGGAATCTCTCACCACCTCTAACCTTAACCATGGAGCTACACATGCTCTTGGCTTAGGACTTGAAGAAGCTGAAGGAGGAGATCTGGTGGGAGCTGTAGGGAGGTGTAGGGCCACAGATCCAGATGCTTCTTATGCCAATGAATTGAGCTAACAGATCTAAGACAATATGCATGAGCTGCCACAGCACCTGGCACCCTGCACCAACCTTCAGAGCATGAAGAACTATGGCTGTTGCTTCACTTCTGTCTTCCAAATCTCCTGCAAAATGTCTCTTACAACCTACACTAACCCAGAACCATACAAGGAAGGGATTCTGGGGAACATGGTATAGCTTAGCTAAGCTGACACAATCCAAAGCCACTACACATGTTCTGTAAGACCTGGTATGATCTTACCTCAGCCTACTTTTCCAGCCTCATCTGAGTAAAGTTTTCCGGCTTTCCATTCTTTAAAAGTTACTCTCCCAGAAACATTCCCTTGACCAAAATCTTCCTTAAAATACTCAGTGTGTTGTTGGTTGTTTATTCAAGGTCTAGCTTCACCACTTGTCTTAGGCTAGGTTCTCTAGAGAAGCAAAAGCTATAAAGTGTGTAAATGTATATATAGAGAGATTTATACCAAGGAAATGGCTCACGCGGTTACAGAGGCTGGAACGTCCCAAGTCCTCGGGTCAGGATAGAGGCTTCTCCTGATTCACATAGCTGCAGGGGCCGGTGAACCCAAGATCGGCAGGTCAGAGAGCAGGGCTCTTGCTCGCAGGCTATAAAGATTGACGAATCCCAAGATTGGCAGGCAAGACCACATGTAAGCTGCTAGCTCAAGTCCCAAGATCCAGAGGTCAGATGAACAGGAGCTAGCTGCAGGATCCAGAGCGAGCAAAAGCCCACAAGCCTTGCCAGAATGTCTACTTATATTCTATGCAGATCACACGCCCAAGGAAACTCCCTTTCCACTGATTGGCTACTCACAGCAGATCCCATCATGGAAGTGATCATATTATATCATATCTCATCACGGAAGTAATCACAACATCATACGACTGCCAAACCACTGAGAATCATGGCCCAGCCAAGTTGACATACAACCATAACCATCATACCACTCAAGGAGCCCTGGTTGCACAGTGGTTACACAC
Organism: Trichechus manatus latirostris; assembly: GCF_000243295.1. NCBI lineage: Eukaryota > Metazoa > Chordata > Mammalia > Sirenia > Trichechidae > Trichechus > Trichechus manatus. The sequence goes on along the minus strand of NW_004443973.1, from coordinate 7,286,159 downwards.
TTGACTGCTAACTGAAAGGTCAGCAGTTTGAACCCACCAGCAGCTCTGGGGGAGAAAAATGTGGCAGTCTGCTTCCATAAAGATTAGAAACCCTATGGGGTAGTTCTGCTCTGTCCTATAGGGTCGCTATGAGTTGGAATCAACTCCAGGGCAACGAGTTCAAGTTTTGGGTTTAGCTTCACCATTAGATTACAAGCTTCTATGAAGGCAGGGGCCAGCCATGTCTATAGTATGCACTACTGTATCCCAGCACAGAGCATGGTGCCTTAGAAGGTACTCAATAAATACCTAATGAGGGAACATCAATTGCTTTATCAATATACCTCTTTTCAGATGGGATTCCAAGTAAGCTACACAGAATTGATGCTTATCTAGCTTCATTTTCAAATAAGCTCTTAAGTAGGAAAGACAACGGCCTGAACGGGGATTCGTTTCAAAGTCTGACATTCATTTTCGTTGTACCTCACCTAAATCTTTAAAGCTTTTAAAACTACCCAATGAAGTTTTTATTTAAGAGAAATAGGCCACAAAATTATTATATATTAGCGCCAAGGAAGATAAGGAGCCATCTCTTTTGGTGATTTATTAGGCATAGTACACAGCTAACATTTTTACATCATATTAGAAGAACCACCTGCCCAAAAGCAGGGAGATGGCTTATATGACCCTTTAGGGAAATTCCAGTTCAATGAGCCTATCAAAGTTATTTTACTAGCATAGCCATGTAAGATTAATCATCTTTGTAAGTTCTTAATTGCTGTGGTCAGAAAACCCCCAGAGAGTAATCATACACCATGGCAGAATTTGCACTTCTTCTTCTTCATTCTTCCATGATGAAGGAGAAAGCAGTAAGAAGCAGTAGTTCGTTACCATTCACTCATTAATTCGTTCAAGAAAATAATTACTGGTGTTTCCTACAGAGTGAGTACTAAAAATACATAAATGACTAAAAGGACTCACAGTCCATTGGGGAGAAAGGCAAGTAAACAATCATGGTTGGTATTTCCTTAGAGGTGTTAGAAGACAGGCAGCTGCTATTTTAAGAAACAGCAAATAAGTGACCAAAATATCAAAGGGAAGTGCTCAGTAAACATTAGCTAAGTGTCAGGCACTGTTCTAAGCACTTTATATGAGTTAACAAATTTATTCCTCTTAACAACTCTGTGAGGTAGATATATTTATTATTTTTCTTTTTCACAGATGAGGAGGGCACAGAAATTTATCCTCGGGACCATATCCATCCTCTCTTCATGGAGAGATGCCCACAGACACCATGAGAGTGGAGTGCATGGATCGAGGGCAGTTTATGATCCTTTATTTCGTAACATTTGATCAAAGGAGAAGTTTTTACGATACTTTACAGTACACAGTAGTTAAATTGAACAAATATTATGTCCACAGTAAAACACGTTCTTATCACTGGAATATAAATCAGTAACTGCTACCCTGTGAGGGAGTCTTCCCCACAAGTCAAGGGACACTAGTATCTATTCAGAGAGAAGTTTAAAGGAAAAGCCACAGCATTAAATATCATTTAAAATCAAAACACCACAAAATTAAAACCTGTTTCCTCCAGGGCTTCAACGCTGCTTTTCAAACTTTTCATAAAAACCTTTTTACTCTCTGGTTGATAGCTAAAAAGCCTCCTAAATAAAGCCTATTAATAAGGACTCCAATGGAGAGACTTGCCATAAAATCAGGAATGCTTTGGAGCTCGGTGGAGATTCACTTCTGCCACCCACAGCTTGGCAGCAGTGTTCCACTCAATCCCAGTGCACGTGTTTTCAATCACAAATTGAAGATTTCTATCAGAGTTAAAGTTGTTTTATACTGCTAGGGTAGGAGGGACTCTTTGAGGGGGGAAGGTCTATAGCTTACATAGTTGGACTTCTCAGGAGGAAAGATGGACCACCCCCTAGGGGCAGATTATGCAATAGGCAAGGGAAGCACGGTGCTTATATTGCTTACCAGATCATCTGTAATAAACAATTTCACATCTTTTCAGCACATCAAAGAGTCTGCTTCGAGGTGGACTGGCATCTGTCTCTCTCCCTACCGCACAGCACCTTCCTACAGAATCAAAACCTCTTTCCCAATTTACAATCCCTGACAGGGACAGATAACCCAGTAAGCAAGGTAAGCACAGGCTTGCTTGTGCTTACTTACTCATCTGTAGTGAATAGTTTCACTATAGATGATCTGGTAAGCAAGGTAAGCACCACTGTCAGCCCCACATGTCCAATTCATTGGAGGGCGGAGTGTTGAGACCATGGTAAAATGAAATCTGTTTTGCTCCTTCAGTTTGAATTCCTTGAATTATCACATCTTCTTGAAATAGTGAAATAAAAGTTGCATCTCATGGAAATCTAATGAGTATTTCCTATTTATAGACTCTTTGGAACATGGCAGGCTCTGGAAATTTGAGTCAACACTGAACTTCCACATTCTACTTTTTCCAGGGCTTAAGGTGGTCAAAATAAGGTATGTCTGGAGTCAGTTTTGGGAACTTCTGAGGAAAATGGGCTAAGGGAGTGTTGCTCTTTCTTGATTTTGAACCATATAAGCTTATGACTCACAAAGTTACTATCCGCCTTCAAAAAATATCTCATTTTTATGGAATGATCCAGGACTAGAGCAATTGTGGAAAGGAATTTTTAAAATTCAAAACAATAAATTCCCCCAAAACATGAACAGTAGCACTTCACTCTATAAATTTCCTTTTTTTTTTTTCTTTGTTTAAAGCTAGCACATATTTTACACTTAGTATTGCCAGCCATTGTGCTAAGAGATGACTCAATCCTCAAAGCAGCCAGTGAGCTAGGTGTTCTTATCTGTCATTTTACAGATGAAGAAGTGAGGCTCAGACAGCTTAATTAAGATGCCTGATGTCACACAGTTAATCAGTGATGGCAGGAAGATTTGAACTCAACACTATCTGGGACTTTATTGCTGTGCCATGGTGTTGCACCTTCAGAAATAATGATGGGAGGAGAGAAACACACCAGTGCAATGCCTCTATTTTCACTCTACTGATGAGTCAGGAGACAAAACCACTCCTTAAACAAAGAAATGTTCATATGCATCATGATTTTTCTACTAGTCCCTTCAGCTATGTAAGGCATGTGTTTCTAATAAAAATGGAACTTTTGCTTTTGCCATTAGCAATGGTAACTCATTCTGATCTGGAGTTACTGTTTTAGACTAATTTTAACTAATATTTACAAAGGCGGGATTCCCAATGCTTCTAAAAATGCAGACACTTTCTAGTGCCTGGGGACTTAAAAGCTTGCAAGCGGCCTTGGCTTGCAAGACACAACAATTGGCCTCTATTCACCTGGAAAAACAAAGGAAGAAGGAGAGTCAGGAGCAGGAGGAGGATATGGAATGTGTGGCTAATTGTCTCCATGAACAACTGCCTCCTTTGCCATGAGACCAAAAGGACTGGATGGTGCCCAGCTACCACTACGGAACATTTTGATCAAAGATTCCATAGAAGAATCCTGATCAAAAGGGGGGAAATGCAGAACAGAATTTCAAATTCTCATGGACTCCAGACTTCCTGGAGCCATGAAGTTTGGACGAACCCTTGAAACTATTGCCCTGAGATAATCTTTAAACCTTAAACCAAAAATATCCCCTGAAGTCTTCTTAAAATCAAACAATAGTTTAGCTTAACTAATAAAAAATGTCTGCCTTGAGTATTATGCTCTTTTAAGAACTATCTATATGGGATCAAATTGCCAATAACAACTTGAAAAATTAGATAGGAACCTTGAAGGCAGTGAGTTTATATTCATGGGGGAGGAACAACTCAGAAAACGAGGGTGAGAATGGTTATACAACTTGAAGAATGTAGTCTATATCACTAAATGGTACATGTAGAAACTGTTGGATTAGTGTATGTTTTGCTGTGTATATTCTCAACGACAAAGAAATAAATAAAATTATATATTTTTAAAAAATGCTGACACTTTCATTTTCAGAAAAAGCCCTGAAGAGACAATATAGAAGGAATTTGTTCATCTGAAATAAGTTACTTTTTTTTTAATTATAGCTGTTTTTAGTGTTTATATAAAGAAAAGAATGAAAAATATGTATAAAATAAGATCATTTTGCCTTTCATTTTAACTGCTAAACCTGACACCCAGATCACATTCCTATTTTATGCTCCAGATAAGCAATGTACTTATTACGTTATACCCATAAGGACACTGACTTCAGGTTTGTTACTGAAGCTTCTAAACCCTGCTAAACCCTTACCTGTTGAATCAATTCTGACTCATGTCGACCCCACGTTTCAGAGCAGAACTGCTCCACAGAGTTTTCAACGGCTGTAATCTTACAAAAGTACATCCTAGACCTTTCTTTCATGGTGTCATGGATTCAAGCCACCAACCTTTTGGTTAGTAGCCGAGATCAAACCATTTGTGTCACCTACAGATGTATCTTTTTTTCACAAAAGGAATGTGTTGTTTCTACTACACATAAATGGAAATGTGAATTGATTTTCACGTTTAAAATTTTCTATTTACATAAATAATAAATTCAGCCTCATCCAAGTGAAGGCACAAGAAACCAAAGTTGAGATGTTCTCTTGGGGTTGCTAACAACTCGCCTTAAAGAGAATTGCAAAAAAAAACAGCATTTATTCAGTATCCTTTTGCTCGCTACCCAGTTGCAAGTTTCCCACCCAACACAGAGTTAACAATATAGAACACGCTTTCATTGCCCCAATTAATGCTGAGAAAAGCAAAATAATTCTTAGAGCAACCTGCAAGAGGAACTCAAATCAGCCTTGCAGATAGTGCCTGTCTCTGGTTTTATACTAATTGCCATGTAAATTAACAAAAAGCACAGCCCCACCAGCAAGGAAAATGAAAGTTTCTTCACAGACCATCAGCAAAGTCTCCCCCAGAAGCCTAAATAACATCATGCTTATTTCTTTAGACAATAAAATGCCAAAGTTTTTCTTTTGCTGTCAGCAAGTGATGAATACATATGGTACCGATTATTTAATACCACTAGACCACCAGGGAAGAAGATTTAGGTGAACTGCAGCAGAACTATGCCATTTATTTTTATTACCATGCATTAAAAATTACGTTTACAGATAATTGTTTTTCTCCCTCCAATAAAGCAAGATAAAAAAAAAAAAATCCAGGAGAATATTTAATAATACTAGACCACCAGGGAGGAATCTTAAAAGTTGATATTTTTTATTGACAAATTAGATTTGCTTTTTTTAAAATTTCCAATTATTTTTAAGTGCAATTTGTGAAGAAATAATTTTAAGCCAGAACAGTGTGATGAGTTTTCTGCTGGGAAGTGTCTCGAAGATTCAGTTACTCCTTTACAAGGGTAATTACCTAATCAAATCGCCCCTCAGAACCAACAGTTTTAAAATACCTGTGTAATTGTCTGCAAGTTTTACAATTCTGTTCCACCATACATTCTCATAGGTTTCTATTAGAGTCAGGTTTCTAAAATTCCCAGACAAAATGTCTTCTTGATTTTTTTTTCCAGCAACTTTGTAGGAGATTGAGAAAATTTTCTCTTTACTAATTTCTCTTTCAAAAGGAGAAGAAAAAGGAAAAGGAGGAGCAGTAGCAGAAGCAAACTGAGAAAGGAAAGGGAGAAAAAAATTCAAAAGGAAATTAGATTTCACAAGATAGTTGAAATGATGATCACTCTAAACTTCAGCTGAGTATTTACAATTAGGAGAATTGTACTCACTTGTTCCCATCCCCTCCCCCTCCCTCTCTTCAAAATTATACTCGTTCTCAACCCTTCAGGAGTCCTGGTGGCACAAAGGTTAAGTATTGGGCTGCTAACCTAAAGATCAGCGGTTGTAACCCACCAGTAGTTCCGAGGGAGAAAGATGTGGCAGTCTGCTTCCATGAAGATTACAGCCTCAGAAACCCTATGGGCCAGTTCTACTCTGTCCTCTGGGGTCGCTCGCTATCAGTCCAACTCCAAGGCAAAGGGTTTGGTTTGGGTTCTCCCTTTACCTGCCCTCCCTTTCCCTTCTCTTTCTCTCTTCAGAATGCGGAGTCCTAAAGTTAAAGGGGACTTCAGAGGTCTTCTAAGTCAACTTTCCACCTATAACAGAATGCCCTCCTCAGCACCTCTCACAGATGCCTGACAATCATGTCAAAGTATTAGCAGACTTGCCCCAAAAGGCAGGCCACTCCATTGCACTGGGAACAGCCCTGAGTTGAGAGAAGTTCTTTGTCTCCCTGTGACTCTCACTTTGGGTCCTATTGCCGCTCTCTGAAGCAATGAAAAGGAAGAGATGCAGTTCTCCATCAGCCAGCCTCAAACCACCCCTGCAAAATATGCACTCTTTGTTTTTATACTAATTGAATGTAACAAAAGCAGTCCCTGTTTGCTGGTGATGAAATCAGGCAGGGAGGTACAAGGACTCCTTCCCATCCCCTTCCCTGCAGCTGCAACACGCACCTCAAGTCTGTTTTCCAAAAGGGAAAGCTTCTTCCTAACTGGTTCTCAGGATAAGGGACCAGGAGCTGACCCAGCAAAATTATGAAATTGCTAAAAGTTGACTTTGGTCCTCCTACTTCCTCTGCAATTTGTAGATTAAGGTATTAATCCCATCAAAACATCTTTATTTTATGAAATAGTTTTGTCAAATATTAGTCCAAACTACCAATTTTTTGGTGGCATTTGTGCCTCTAGTTACACAGTGCCTGGCCATGTGGTGATTTTCAGGCCGTATCTTCTCTGTGACTCAGGTTTGTAATAGAACTACCCATGTGCCCTCATGCAAACCAGGAAGGAATTTTCAATGCCAAAGTTATGTTTGTCTGGCTAGGCCGAGAATGTTCCTGCAGTGTAGGACAGCTTGTTATCACACAGTGAATCTCTGCGGTAATCATACGGTTTTGGTATTGGTTCCTCGGATTTTAGGGCTAGTTTTTGCTACGATGTAAAGTTTGCTTGCTGTGCTCAGTTCCTTCTAGAGTAAAGTAAACGTAGGCTGGCTGGCAACACAGAATTACAATGACTGGATATAGGCGGTGGTGTTGATAGGTGCTGTCAAGTCAGTTCTGACTCCTAGCAACCCTAGGTACCACAGAACGAAACACTGCCCCGTCCTGCACCATCCTCATGATCTTCAGCAAAATTTTATTTGTATGTGATATAAATGATATTGTTCAATAATTTCTGCATTCAGTTGGATCACCTTTCTTGAGAATAGGCATAAATATGGATTTCTTCCAGTCAGTTGGTCAGGTAGCTGTCTTCCAAATTTCTTGTCATAGACTTTGGCACAGTGGGCACTTCCAGTGCTGGACACAGGTACTCGTTTGGAAATAATGTCCAAGTCTAAATAAGAGCCCTTGGTCAAGGTGAGAACTTCCTCACCCCTTGGAACATACCTTGCCTGTGTCAGGAAATGCCTAATTCATTAGAGAATCCAAGTATTTTTAGACTCTCAAGTGGTCTTTCTACAAAAAGAAAGGACTTCCAAGAATTTTGATTAAATTCCCAAATTGCCCAATATCTGCAGTTAATAAATGCAAGTGGGGCAAGGAAAGAACACTGGGCTAGACACCTGGAGACGTAGGTTCTAGACCCAGCTCTGCCCTTAACTAACCAGGAAACCATGACAAAGCCCCCCAACTTCCCACAGGCTTGATTCCCTCATCTGTCAAGGTTGCTGGACTGTGCTGTGTGAGACGCTTATAGCTTCATGGTCTGTGATTTGAGTGCCCATCCCTGGAGAAGCTCCTTCCTGGTCCATCGGGTGAAACTAACGACTGCTTCAGACAGTCAGGGCTGTGAAACTGAGAGAAAAGGAGACTGTGCAGTCACCAAAACAAACAAGCCCTAACTTCGGGGACCAAGCCACACTGAATAACAGCAAACGGCAGTAATTCAGAGACTCATGGCACCCAAAAGAGGATTTGGTTGTACATGATGCACGGGACCATTGTGAATTTCCATCAACACTCATGCACAGATATTTCCAAAGCAAAAATTCTTTGACAATATAAACTGTAGCCCTAGAGATCATCATTTTCCCTGGGCTGTGAGTTGCTCAGGTTGCTGCATTCTACACAGGGAGTTTAAGAAATCTTAATTTGCCGAAAGATGCTTATCAAGCCTAGAGGCTTAGAGTCATGAGCTTTTATGCTGATGTGCTGTGTTTGTTTTAAATCAGACCGCCTACTTGGTGAGAGGCTGAAGCCTGTTATTAAATCCCCTTTTGTTCTGTGTCTATACCCATCAATCTTATCTTACAAATCAAATAGAGGAGTAGTGTTTTTATAATTAATCCCTGTTAGCTGTTTCCAAACACCTAGTCAGGTGCCCTAAATGATGTGTGTCCATAAATATCCTTTAGTTATATAGTGAAGTTTATCTCAACAGTGTCTATAATACCTTTTGCAGTAAAACAATGCCTTGTAATCTTTTCTGGTTTGAATATAACTTAGGCTATTGAAGTTGCTTTGATTTAGAGTATTATTCTGATTATCTTGATTATAACCAAAACAAGATAGTTTCATTATAAATAAGGAAAAGAATCACTTATCACCAATGCAAGCTAACTTTAAAAATTGCAAAGTCCTAAGTATATTAACATGTGTGTTACTAATTTGAAAACCAGGCAAAGACTGTTAACTGTGCCCCAGTATTCATCCTCTCCTTCTCCCTTTTCGAAATAGAAACTCTCGTAAGTTTTAGAAAGGCACATAGCCACCCAGATAAAGACTACATTTCTCAGCCTCCCTTGCAGCTAGGTGTGGCCATGTGACTAAGTTTTTGCAAATAGGCTGTGAACAGAAGTGACGTGTGCAACTTCCAGCTCTTGCCCTTTAAAAAAAACAACTGAGTATGCACTCTCCTCTCTCTTCTCTTTCTCTATCCCCTTTTCCATAGGCTAGCGTATGGACATAATGCCAGTTTCAACCAGGGAGACATGGGCAACACTCTGGTGCCTGGAAGAACAAGAGCAAAGGAACTTCAAGTCCTGGATGACCCTGAACCCCATGCCTTGGTCTGGGCTGTTATAAGATGCAGAAATGAATATCTAACTTGAACAAGCCCCTGTACTTTGTTTTACAGCAGTTTAGTTACTACCCTAGCTAATACAGAAATTTTAATTTAATCTTACACTGTACAGCCCCTCTTCCTATAGGAAATCACATTTCCTCATATACTTTTCTTACTGTGTGGACATTCATAAAAATAAACATTTTAGCATGTTATATATACATTATATATAACATTATGTATAACATATGTATATATAACCTATTAAAACAAGAAGAAGACCATGGCATCAAGATTGGAAGAAGACTCATTAACAACCTGTGATATGCAGATGACACAACCTTCCTTGCTGAAAGTGAAGAGAACTTGAAGCACTTACTGAGGAAGATCAAAGACTTCGGTATGGATTACACCTCAGCATAAAGAAAACAAAAATCCAATAAGCAACATTATGATAAACAGAGAAAATATTGAAGTTATCAAGGATTTCATTTTACTTGAATCCGCAATTAATGCCCATGGAAGCAGCCGTCAAGAATTCAAATGACGTATTGCATTAGGCAAATCTGCTGTGAAGTGTTACAAAGCAAAAATGTCACTTTGAGGACTAAGGTGGGCCTGACCCAAGTCATGGTATTTTCAGTTGCCTCATATGCATGAGAAAGCTGGACAATGAATAAGAAAGACCGAAGAAGAATTGGACTTAGGGTGTTGGCAAAGAATATTGAATATACCATGGACTGTCAGAAGAACAAATAAATCTGTCTTGGAAGAAATATAGCCAGAATGTTCTTTAGAAGTGAGGATGGTGAGGCTTCGTCTTACATACTTTGGACATGTTATAAGGAGGGACCAGTTCCTGGAGAAGCACATCATGCTAGATAAAGTAGAGGGTCAGCAAAAAAGAGGAAGACCCTCAAGGAGATGGACTGACACAGTGGCTGCAACAATGGCCTCAAACATAGCAACAATTGTGAGGATGACACAGGACCAGGCAGTATTTTATTCTGTTGTACATAGGGTCACTATGAGTCGGAACTGACTCAATGGCACCTAACAACAACGTATGTATACATATACGTATCTATAGGCAGCATAGTGTGTTATTTAAAAGTGAGGGCTTGGATGTTAGTCCCCAGAATTCATATACTGGCTTTATCACATGCTAGGCTTTCCATGACCTTGGAAAGATTACCTACTCTTTCTAAGCCTCAGTTTCATGCTCTATAAGTGTGATCATAACAATGCCTATCTCATAGTGTTGTGGTGAAAATTAAATGATAATATATATTGAGAAGATGACAAGTTCTCAGTAAATGTTAGCACTTATGACAATGATGACATTATTGCTGGGTCTAAGTGGCAAATTTTGGTAGCCACACAGGGCTCTGAAAAACACAAGCTGAAGCAAAATTGAAAGGCCTCATTTTTCAACTCACCAACTTGCTCCTTTTTTTCCCCAGTGAAGGCATCTCCTAACAAGGAGTCAAGCAAAAATGGATGTGTGGTCATTAACTCATTAGTTCTTCTAGGTATTTGCATACTGAGTCTTTGTTCAGTGAATCCCCGGCAATGTACTTTAGGTAAGGAGGTATTTGGCAGTGCCTTACTAAAATCATTTTGAAACTCAGTTTGTCCCCAAAGAAAATCTGTTTTAGTATGTATGAAAAACTCAGTTAAAAGTGGTCATGGAATAGACGGAGCTGGTTCCTTCTGTCCTTCAAGGCCATTCCTTCGCTGCTGGTTCTGGCTCCTAAAACTTTCAGGAAATAAATTAACCAAAACCAAGAAAAGAAAATAAATCAGACAAGAGAAAGAGATCCAGTTATTGAAGTTATCATTTATACATTGACTTATTGCATACCTACTAAATGTCGTGAACCGTGCTAGGCAATGAGGATGTACTTATGAACAGAACAGTTATGACTCCTGCCTGCGTGGAGCTGATAGTCTATTGAGGAAGATGAACAACAGTCTTTAAGTTGAGTTAAGAGATACAGAGAGAGAGTGAGAGTTGGTTAGATGGTGATAGGCATGGAACTGTGATATGTAAAGTGGTGGTCAGACCCCATGTCGGCATAAATTATGAAGGGATAGTAACCAGGGAGTCTTACAAAGAAAACAGATCTGCAACAGAGGAGAATGGAGTAGATTTATAGAAAAAAGCAGAGACGAAAATATGCAGGCCCAGAGAGCAAAACAGAGAGACAGAGAGGAGCTTCCTGATGGTGTTCCAGTGCCTGGGAAGTCGGCTGCATTTCCCATAACTGGGTCCATGAGATTGACTCTATACCCTTTCAATTGGCATTATTTTAACTTGAGCTTTCTTAAATGAATTTCTGTCCCTTGCAACAAATATGAGTTCTGACAAAGGCAGGAGTCATTTATGTGACCTGGTGACTATTATGCTGACTGACAAGCAGCAAAATAAGGAAGCGATATAAATGAAATATGTCGAATTAGTTTGGTGATGAATTTCATCCAATTATACTAGAAAACCCTATACATATATGATCAGACTTGCACAGTGTGGTCATCTGCTGATAATGTGAGACAACTAGGAGGAACAGCAAGTGCCAACCAATTGCGATTCTGTTTCCAGCATAAACAAGCCTGCCTTCAAATAAGTCAAGTCACCTGCCCAGACTAGTGAAAATCTAAAATCTAATCTAATCTATTTAAACAAGTTGCATTGTGTTGCACCAGATCTCAAAATACATTCCCAGTGCTTTCAGCCAGGTGGTTGTTCTTTTTCTGGGACTATTGTATTGTGTTTTATCTGTCTAAATGAAAATGTTCCTATCTTTCATTTCTCCCTCTGCCTTCTATGCTTCAATTAGAAGGACCTTCTATCCAAACTGCACATATTCAAAGTGGTTCAGGAAAAGAGTGCAATGCAAAAACAGACAGGGCAAAGATGCATAAAGCCACATGAGTTCAGAAGGGAGGTGTGCACAAAGCTGGAATGGCATTTGGGGTTTAGCAAAACAAAACAGAAAACTAATTTAAAAGTAATATAAGGAAAAGGACACTGGGTATATTTAAATTTCAAGAACCAGGACTTCAGGACTCTTTTGAGACCTTGACCAAATACCCTCTAATTAAATTTTCTCCTCTCTTATTCTAGCCTGTTTGCAAGGAGACCAGATTATGTTCATTTACAGGTTCATGTCTGGTTCACCTATACACATACACCCACAAGCACATACAGTTTATGAATTTCAATCAAGTAGTTAAAAAAAAAAAAAGGAGCAAATGTCTTCTGTTGGTGCATTCAGCATAGCACTCAGACAGCCTAGAGTTTCACCCATAGAAATGTTAGTTCCTTTTTTCCTCATCCAAATCCACAAAAATTAAAAGAAACAGGCCTCACTAAGGAAAATAAGCTAAAATTAGAAAGCAGTAAAGATGACACCAGTTGCCCAGGGCAACAAATAATTGATGGATGGAATAATTAAGATCGACAGTAAACTAATCTCTGTTCCTTTATTGAAAACTAAGTCTCCTGAATCAATTAGCCTTGTCGTGGATACCTTCTGTAAACAACTATGACATACCAACCACTTCCTTTTGTTTATGGATTTGCCCACACTTCAGTAAGTGCAAGTACTAATTTCAAAAGCATAAACAGACTATAATGGAAGAGTCTAATACATTAGGCACGCACAAACAAATACAACCATAGTCCTTGTCTTCAGGACATATAAATGTCACAAAGTAGGCCCAGAAGATTTAGTGGACATTCTCAAGGACATGACATTCTCAAAATTTTGCTGGTAAGCAAAGTCTAAAAACCAGTATCAGTTGCCATTGAGTCAACTCCTACTCATAGCGACCCCAAGTGTTTCAGAGTAAAACTGCGCTCCACAGGGTACTCAATGGCTGTGACCTTTTGGAAGCAGATCATCAGGACTTTCTTCTGAGGCATCTCTACCCATTGCCGTCAAATCAATTCCAACTCATAGCGTCCCTATAGGACAGTTTTAGAGTTTCCAAGGAGCGTCTGGTAGATTCAAACTACTGACTTTTTGGTTAGCAGCCATAGCACTTAACCACTATGCTATCAGCGTTTCTGAGGCATGTCTGAGTGGGTTCAAATGCCAACCTTTCAGTTAGTAGCCCAGCACTTAATCATTAGCACCACTCAGGGACTCCTAAAGTCTAAAAATCATCTTTAAACGGGGCAAGCATCTACCAGTTAGAATGGCAATCCATTGGCCTGCCCTCCTAAATGATAGGGTTGGGCAAGCTAACGGTGTCAAGGGGAAGTTTTCTTCTACTCACATAGTCACTACAAGATCTGAGACAAAAAGAGCAAGAGATGAGACTGAAGGAACGGAAGGAAGGTGTTTCCAGAGGTGAGGGGGATTGTGCCAACGTTCTATACCAAATAGAGTCAACTCAGCAGCTACTGCAGCCATCACCCTTAATTAGGATAATGCATCAAAATTATCAGAAATGGCTCAGGAGAACCACACTCTGGCTTCTACTGCCTTGTGAAAGGTTGGTGTTTCAAACTCACCCAGAGGCACCTTGGAAGACAGGCCTAGCGATCTGCCTCTGAAAGATCACAGCCTTGAAAACCCTGTGGAACAGTTCTACTCTGCACACATGGGATCGCCATGAGTCAGAATCCACTTGAGGGCAACTAACAACAACGACAATAATCTGTTAAGAGTCTGAGGAGTTCTACACTCTATCACCGAGCTTGGGGCAGAGGGTTATGACTTAAACATAAAATCTTTTTTCAGTTATTTTTGTAGAAAATCTTGCTGATTTTATTTGTCTACTTGCCTGCTTCTTTGGAAATGGATAGTGGTGACAGTTGTACAACATGATAAACTTAATTAATGTCATTGAATTTTACATGAAAAAAATGCTGAAATGGCCAATGTTTCATTATATATATAAAATCATCACAATAAAAGAAAAGAAAAAGAAATCACTAAATGTTTCTTTGATGATGCAGGTTCTGGCAACACTTTGGGAGTGCTTGTGAATATCACGATTGGACAAGTTTTGGAAATACTGGTTTAAACAGAATTTAAAGGCTGTCTTTCCTGCAAGACACTTCAGTCTTTAATATGCATACATGGACTAAGAAAAGAGTTAGGAGGTGGTATAGTACATCTACTACGCATCTGTCAATTTGTTGTACTGCGGTGGCTTGCATGTTGCTGTGATGCTGGAAGCTATGCCACTGGTATTTCAAATACCAGCAGGATCACCAGTACTGGACAGGTTTCAGCAGAGCTTCCAGACTGAGACAGACTAGGAAGAAGGACCTGGCAGTCTACTTCTGAAAACAATTGGCCAGTGAAAACCTTATGAATAGCAGTGGAACATTGTCTGATACAGTGTTGGAAGATGAGCCCCTTAGGTTGGAAGTCACTCAAAATATGACTGGGGAAGAGCTGCCTCCTCAAAGTAAAGTCAACCTTAATAACAGGGTAGTAAATCTTTCAGGACCTGCATTTGCTGATGTGGCAAGACTCAAAATGAGAAGAAATAGCTGCAAACATCCATTAATAATCAGAATGTGGAATGTATGAAGTAAGAATCTAGGAAAATTGGAAATCATCAAAAATGAAAGTGGAACCCATAAAGATCGATATCCTAGGCATTAGTGAGCTAAAACGGACTGGTATTGGCTATTTTGAATCAAACAATCATATAGTTTACTACACAGGGAGTGATAAATGGAAGATGAATGACATCACACCCATCATCAAAAAGAACTTTTCAAGATCTAGCCTAAAGTACAATGCTGTCAGTGATAGGATAATATCCACACACCTAGAAGGAAGACTAGTAATATTATTATTATTCAAATTTACACACCAATCATTAACACCAAAGTTGAGGAAATTAAAGATTTTTACCAACTTCTATAGTCCGAAATTGATCAAACATGCAGTCAAGATGCGCTGATAATTACTGGTGATTGAAATGTAAAAGTTGGAAACACAGAAGAAAGCTCAGTAGTTAGAAAATATGGTCAGAGATTGCATGATAGAATATTGCAAGACCAACAACTTATTCATTGCAAATATCTTTTTTCAACAATATAAATGGTGACTATACACATGGAACCTCACCGGAAGGAAAACACAGGAATCAAATCGACTACATCTGTGGAAAGAGACAATGGAAAAGCTCAATATCATCAGTCAGAACAAGGCCAGAGACCTACTGTGGAACAGACCATCAATTGTTCATATGCAATTTTAAGTTGAAGCTGAAGAAAATTAAATCAAGTCTGTGAGAACCAAAATACAAACTTGAGTATATCCCACCTGAATTTGGAGACCGTCTCAAGAACAGACTTGACACATTGAATATTAATGGCTGAAGACCAGATGAGTTGTGTGATAACATCAAGGACATCATAAATGAAGAAAGCAAAAAGGTCATAAAAAAGACGAGAAAGGAAGAAAAGACCAAAATACATGTCAGGAGACTCTGGAACTTGCTCTTGAACATAGAGTAGCTAAAGCAAATGGAAGAATTGATGGAGTAAAAGAGCTGAACAGAAGATTTCAAAGGGCAGCTTGAGAAGACAAAGTAAAGTATTATAATGAAATGTACAAATACCTGGAGTTAGAAAACCAAAAGTGAAGAACACGGTCCGCATTTCTCAAGCTGAAAGAAATCAAGAAAAAATTCAGCTGCAAAATGCAATTTTGAAGGATTCTCTGGGCAAAACATTGAACAATGCAGGAAGCATCAAAAGAAACGGAAGGAATACACAGAGTCACTATACCAAAAAGAGTTGGTCAACATTTAACCATTACAGGAGGTAGCATATGATCAAAAGCTGATGGTACTGAAGGAAGAAGTCCAAGCTGCACTGAAGGTATTGGCTAAAAAACAAGGCTCCAGGAAGTGACAGAATACCAATTGAGATGTTTCAACAAATGGATGCCGTGCTGGAGGTGCTCACTCGTCTATGCTAAGAAATTTGGCAGACAGCTACTGGCCAACCTACTGGAAGAGATCCATATTTGGTGCCCATTCCAAAGAAAGGTGATTCAACTAAATGAAGAAATTATTGAACAATATCTGTAATATCACACACAAGTAAAATTTTGCTGAAGATCATTCAAAAGTGGTACATCGACAGGGAACTGCCAGAAATTCAAGCTGGTTTCAGAAGTGGACATGGAACAATTGATATCATTGCTGATGTCAGATAGATCCTGGCTGAAAGCAGAAAATACCAGAAAGATGTTTACTTGTGTTTTATTGACTGTACAAAGGCATTTGACTTGTGGATCATAACGAATTATGGATAACATTGCAAAGAATAGAAATTCCAGAACATTTAATTGTACTCATGCAGAACCTGTACATAAACCATTTGAACAGAACAATGGGATACTGCATGGTTTAAAATCGGGAAAGGTGTGTGTCAGGGTTGTATCCTTTCACCAGACTTATTCAATCTGTATACTGAGCAAATAATCCGAGAAGCTGGACTATATGAAGAACATGGCATCAGGACTGGAGGAAGACTCATTCACAACCTACGTTATGCAGATGACACAACCTTGCTTGCTGAAAGCAGAGAGGACTTGAAGCACTTCTGATGAAGATCGAAGACTACAGCCTTCAGTATGGATTACAGTTCAACATAAAGGAAACAAAAATCCTCACAACTGGACCAATAAACAACATCATGACAAACAGAGAAAATACTGAAGTTGTCAAGGATTTCGTTTTACTTGGATCCACAATCAACACCCATGGAAGAAGCAGTCAAGAAATTAAATGACATATTGCATTGGGCAAACCTGGTGCAAAAGGCCTCTTTAAAGTGTTGAAAAGCAAAGATGTCACTTTCAGGACTAAAGTGCACATGACTCAAGCCATGGTATTTTCAACCGTCTCATATGCATGTAAAAGCTGGACAATGAGTAAGGAAGACCGAAGAAGAATTGATGCCTTTGAAGTATGGTGTTGGTGAAGAATAGTGAATATACCATGGACTGCGGAAGAAAGAACAAGTGTGTCTTTGAAGAAGTACAGCCAGAGTTCTCCTTGGAAGTGAGGATGGTGAGGCTTCATCTTAAGTAGTCTGGACATGTTATCAGGAGGGACCAGTCTCTGGAGAAGGATATCATGCTTGGTAAGGTAGAAGGTCGGTGAAAAAGAGGAAGACCCTCAATGAGATGGATTGACACAGTGCTGCAACAACGGGCTCAAACACAGCTACGCTTGTGAGGATGGCACAGGACCAGGCAGTGTTTTGTTCTGTGCTAGCACAGGATCACTAAGCGTCAGAAACCACTCTATGGCACCTAACAAAAACAACACAGTACATAGTTTCCAAAATAATACTGACCATAGAACCCTTTTTACACAAACCCTCTTCACATGGAACTATTATTCCTATTTAGAAGATAAATGTCCATATGAAAGGTGCTTGAGATTAGGCTGAATATATATGACCTAAGGATACAGCTTGTAAACTGCCCATTAAAAACTCATATACCCGTTTCACTGTGGTGGAGAGAGGGAGGAGACTGGTGTAGCTTGCTTAAAGCACTTGCCTTTTTCTCCTAAAATAGTCAAAGGTCAAAAATAAAATCTCAGTCACTTAGGATATTTAATTATTCATTAACTTTTTAAAATAAGCTTTTAAGTGGGTAAATGGCTCTATGTAAATATATTCACCGTATGTGTGTAGCTGACAGTTTTTATTTGTGGAATTTTATCACATTTCTTTAAGGTAAAAAGACAAAGCCCTGGACATCAAAGCTAAAGCCAAGCAGTCCTGACTTGCCACACAAAAAAGTTGTTATCTGTCATAAATGCCATACAGGCAATATATAACATGTCTTTATTCTTCAGGTGAGAACATACACAGAAAACAACAACAGTTGGCTAAAATAGGCCGGGGCCATTTTACCTTCCAACCGAGATTGGTTAAAAAGGAATAATAATAACAGTGTGCCTCACTGTCAAATAAAATCTAAGCCCTTTAAAATTGCCATGATGGAAGTAGACTGCTGCACTTCGTTCTTTTAAATAAAAAAGGGATTTTTTTCAGATTTTAAAATTATTATTTTAGAAGGCCTGGAAATCACTGGACATTATAAATAAACATGAGACTTTAAAAATAGACTCATAATCTCACCACCCACCATGGACATTTTGCTGTATGTCCCTCTTTCTACCTGTATTTTATACAGGTAAGATTATAGTGTGTATAGTTTGCATCCTGCTTCTTTCCTTAACCTACTAATGATGTGAGGCATTTTCTCATGTTTTAAACACTCTTTGCAACATCCTTTGAAATGGCTGTTTATAAGTTCCAAGCCATTAGCATGACCATTACGCAGAGCGTTTAGCAACACGTGGCTTTGTTTTCTTCCCTTCCCAGGACCTCATCAGGTAAAATCTTCCTGGCCTCACCGCTAGGATTCTGCTTTGGAAGCCAGACTGTTGAATATTCACTATACAGAAACAAGGACTTACTACTACACGGTCAGTTTCAATGGCCAGAGCTGCATTTTTCTCTCAAGTTGAAGTGTAAAAGGTGTCCTTCGGCCTAAAACACTATTTGCTTTTGCCAGACTCACCAAATGCAGAAATCATCTGTCCAGTGGCACAAGGCAGAAATGGCTGAACCTCCACTGCGTGCTGCGACATTACCAACTCTCAACACTGCAGGAAGCAGGGCTCTGAGGAATCCGGGAATCACGGGGTGGAGTTTTACTACCAGTAAGTGTATGTGCCTCTGGCCATTTAAAGTCCCTCTTTGTAAATAAATACATCCAGTGGTGAAAAGAAAACAAGTTTTATATTTTTTTCATGAGATTATGGGTCCCAGGAGAAGTAATACAAAAATTCTATTATCAGTAGAGGCAACCATTCAAAATGACTTCCATTAACTAGGCGGGGGCCATCTGTTGGAGAGAAAGGGCAGTTCAAGGTGAGCAGGTATTCCTCCTTTCTGGTGGGCTGATTCTGGAGACCTCCAAATTCCTTTTCCTGGGGTCAGGAAGAGCCATCAGAAGGAAATAACTTTGAAACACTACTCATGGGACTGGATATGAATCAGCCCCTCCTAGAAGGGCCATTCTCAACAGAACAGCACTAAACTTCAGGCCCTGCCAGCCTCCCCAACCCAGGCTGCTGACGCTTTTCTTTGCTGACATTTACAATGTTGCAGCAGCTCAGTCCTGCTAATGTGACTACTTCCAACACACCACTTGCCTAACAGTCTACCCAAGGGCTTCTTTGAAAAGAAGGCAAAAAGATGGTATCTGGGGTAAGAAGCCGTCACAGTCCTGTTCATGAAAAAGGGAATTGCGTTGTCTCGAAAGCAAAAGCCGAGGATCAGCTGGTCCCCCAGTGTTTTCCGTTTCTCAAAAAATGTTGGTTGTCACACACACACACATACCTGTTAAGGTACTCAGCATTATTATTTTTTCCTTCTATCTATAATGAAGAAAAGAAAATTGCCACTTAAAACTAGAGCTGCCTCTTAAGAAAGGTGGCTCTGTTAAAGGGAAGCTGGAGATGGCTCAGTCATTAGCTCTGCCGTATTATTCAACGGTGGGCCTGGAGGCGAGTTTGGAAGGCAGAACCAAGCAAGAGAGCTGAAGCGCACTGTATTAGAGACAGAGAGAATAATTTCAAGCTGCCATTGTGGAGAGAGGCACAGAGGTGTAGATTATGGAAGAGCAAAGGTAGAGGAGAAGAAGAGAGAGGGGCCATGGTGAGGATTAAAGGTCAAGGCCTTCTTCAGTTATTTGCTGGGTTATAATTTCGGGACCTGAAAACCTTCAGTACAAATTCTGCTAAATGTAACAGGCTTGTTCACATAGTTGATTTGGAGAGCTAAAGTTTATTGAGACCTACTATATACCTTAAACTCTTGGTACTTTATATGTACAAACTAATTCAAATTGCAAGAAACTGAGAGGTAGGTGCTATTATTATCATAATCATCCCCATGTTACAAGTGAGAAAACTGAGGCAGAGAGAAGTTAGCAAGCTAGTAAATGGCAGAGGGGAGATTTGAACTTAGATGGTAGAGCTCCAGGGCCATATGCTTACTCATCACACTATACTGCCTCTCTATAAACTAAGGGGCAAAAAGAATTCAATGCAAAAGGAAAATTGGGGCCAGAAGTGACAAGTCCCTAGAAATATTCAAAACACCTTAGACAAAGACACTGAGCTAGTCTTTTCCAGATCTCACTAGGTGGGGGGATCCTAGCTGATGTCTGAACTGTATTCCCTTCCTTTTATGATTCATTGAGTCGATACATATTTAGTGACTTTCTACAGAGTTCCAGACACTACATTTGGCACAAAGAAAACTATGAACAAGGTAGACCTGGCTCCTGCCCCCAGAGAGCTAGCTACCTAAAGGATGTGCAGTCAATGTCAATATAATATAAACTTCTATGGTAAGGGAATGAGCCCTGGTAGCTCAGTTAAGTGCTCAGCTGCTAACCAGAAGGTCGATGGTTCAAACCTATCAGCCTCTCTGTGGGAGAAAGACCTTGCAATCTGATCCTGTAAAGATTGTTGTTGTTAGGTGCCATTGAGTTGGTTGACTCATAGTGACCCTATGTACAACAGAACAAAACACAGTCCAGTCCTGCGCCATCCTCACAATCATTGCTATGTTTGAGCCCATTGTTGCAGCCACTGTGTCAATCTATCCCATTGAGGGTCTTCCTCTTTTTTGCTGACCCTCTACTTTACCAAGCACAATGTCCTTCTCCAAGGACTGGTCCCTCCTGATAACTTGTCCAAAGTACATGAGACAAAGTCTTGGCATCCTCCCTTCTAAGGAGCATTCTGGCTGTAATTCTTCCAAGACAGATTAGTTCATTCTTCTGGAAGTCCATGGTATATTCAATATAAAAAGATTACATATGTTCAACATATGAAGATTACAGCCTAGGAAACCCTTTGGGGGCAGATCTACTCTGTCCTTTAGGGTCACTATGAGTCGGAATCGACTCGACAGCACACAACAACAACACGGTAAGGGAAGTACAATTGCTTTAAGAACACAAAGGAGGGGCTCCTAACGCAGACTTGGGAGGTCAGGCAAGGCTTCCTGGAAAAAACAAATCTAAACTGAGTCATGAAAACCTAACTGGAGTTAGCCAGGTGGGAAAAGGACAAAGAGAATCACAAGTGTAAAGACCCAGAAGCAAGATAGGGCATGGTTTGGTAGATCTGAAACCGTTCAGGAGGGAAATTAAGAGAAATATATTTGGATAGGTAAGCCAGATCTGGATCATATAACCACATAAAGAAGTTAGATTTTATCACGACGCCAGTGAAAACCATTATGGTGTTTTAGGCAAAAAGAGGGATATAATTCATTCATTCAACAAATATTTGTTGTGCACCTACTATGTGCCAGGCTATAGGATAAATGGCTGAACAAATCTAAAATTTTTACCTTAAAGGGATAGGGTGAGGAAGGCAGACAATTAACATCAAATATAATTAGTCAACTATGTAGAATGTTAGAAGGTGGTAAGAACTATGAAATGAAAAGCAGCATAGGGTAAAGGGAATTGGGAGTAAGGATGGGTAAGAGAAGCAGGGCCAGCTGCAATTTTAAATAGTTTGTCAGGGGTAGGCCTTATGGAAAAGGTGACAGCTGAGCAAAGACTTGAAGGATATCATTATTGGTTACTCTGTAACTCACAATCAACATATGCAAACAGACCATTAGATGTTCAAAGTGAAATTTAGCTGTGAGGACTTTTTCTGCTTTATCCACAAAGTCCTACTTATCTAACCTAGAGGTAGTTAACTTCCCATTTTAATTCAGAAACATAAAATCACTTTAGACTTTAGAGTTGAGAGGATAATCAAAAGCCAGAGATAAACTGCAATGTAGCCCTAACCCCTAGTATTTTCATAAGCTACTAATATCACGTACACTCACTGCAATCTTGAAATCTTCTATAGCCCATTAGCCTCATACCCAACTCTTTTGAAATACAGCAGGTTAAAAATATTTGCTTTACATCTCTTTTTCCTATGGCCACCCCAAAGACTTGCTTTCCACTGGAAGACAAAAACAACCATATTTGGTCAATTTGGTTACTTTCCTCCTTTTTTTCTTTTATCCTTTTCTGAGTTTATAATTGTCAGGAACAGCTGTGTGCATTGTCAATGCCTTCCCCAAAACTAACAGGGCTCTAACCTACAAAACATTTATTCTGCTTCTAAATTTGTTTTTAATTATATTACAAGATGGAAAAAGAAATGCCTTAGCTATTAACACTGACTCAATGGGGCCAACAATAGACATAGAGCAGACACGAGGAAATACTTCAAAATTTTTTTTTTAGTTTGCCATGATTTAATAGCAGATATTCCTGGCTTTGAGTGAACTCTGCAATATCCCTGTGCGACAGGATAAATGATCGTGTACCACTATTAATTTTAGGTCATAATGTCTGAAATGCCACTTCAAAAATAAATGCAGTATTTTCACTTTATTTGGTCAGGTAAATACTAAACTATTTTGTCATAATAACTTTACAACACTGTGTTTCACCTTGTCTTGCCTTGACTGCTGAAGGTAATAGGGACCGTTTTATTATGTCCATAAATTGAGTCAATTGACTTATCCTTATATCCTGTTTCCTGAACTTAACGAGAGATTCTGCATCATTAGGAAAACACACCATTCTGCAGCAGGATCAAAAGCAAAGGAAGCCTGATAATAAGTCATTTTGATTTTAGGGAATGTTCACCAGGCAAACTTTCAATATTCTGGCAGAAGTAAAACAAATAACTGGGTTTGGAAAGCATGGTTTGCTCAGAGCTATGCTTATGCTGGAGACATCCCACACACTCAAAAAAAAAAAAAAAAAAATCACTCTGTCTGAATGAGAGGCACTTGTAATGAATCTTCAGATTTAGGTGGTTTAAAGTATCTATCAAAGAGCACAAGTCAAATATTAAATATTCTTGCAAGGAAACTTTTCAGAAGATGTTTGCAGCCATAGTTTTTAAAATTCAGATTACCAACCATATTCTCTGACTAAATCTTGTAAGAAAGGAACGCCACCCTCTTCCTTCTGGCTTGTGAGCTTTGAAAACTGTGGTCTTTTGCTTTAAGTCCCCATACTCAAGTACAGTGCCTAGTACCTAGAAGGACTCAACAAATAGTTGTGTTCTGGCATTGTGTTAACCATGATGATGACAAAGGTGATAGGGTCTTCTATGCTACATTCATAGGAGAATCAGGAGCCAACCTACAAATACCAATGGCAGTGATGATGGGCAATAATCATTTTAAATAATAGCCAACATAGATTGAACATCTGTGCTGTGCTGAATACTTATCAAAAGAAGTGAAGAGTTATAAGCCTAGACTCTGTTTATTGCTCTAACCTCAGCATCTAGCATGATACCTGGCACATAATAGGGACCCAATGTGTACTTGTTGAATTAATTTATTAATGTCTTAGTTTATTGATAATATGTTGTGTTATTTATCTTTCTATTGCAAATGTTCAGCATTTATGTCATGCCAGAACCTGAACAGAAGTAAGTCAAGCCAAAGAAGAACCTCTAGGATGAGGAGCTCAGCTAAACAGGACAGAAACTGATAGATTTTATAAGTTGGTCAGGTCAGAGATCAAGCTTAAGAAACCGTCTAAGGCAGGAAGGAACAGGAAAGTATTATAAATGCAGTAAAGCAAAAGTAGAGTTAGAAATAGGTCAGGCATCAAACAGCAGAAACTCATGTCAATGGGGGCACGTCAGTGACCCCGGCAAAGGGTATGATCTCTATAGGCTCAGGGACTCGGACCAAGGAGGTCAGGCATAGAACCTGAGGAACAGCAACGATAACAGTATTCTACTGGGGCCAGAGCCTTTGTTGTTACATATTATCAGGATGCAGTTGAGCATAACCTAACTGTTATGGAATGGAGTAAACAAGGATGGACTAGGATCTGGGACTAGACCCACCCAGAATGTGGTAGGCACTTGATGGCAGAGCAAGCCGCTAGTGCCAGAAAGAAAAACAGCTGGCTATAGATTTTGATAGACAAAAGGCACCTCAATGAAAAATAGGTAGTAATCCAAGCAAATGGTGGATGATTATCCACTGAACATAATGACAAAGAATCAAGGGGCAGGTGACACTTAAAACCCAAGCAGACAGTGCAGGAAGTCCTCACTGGTTTACCAGCAGATAGCAGGGCCCTGTTCATATATTCATTCATCCCCTTCATTGAGCAAGGAACCGTCTTCATACAAGACACTATGAGTTGAGGATGCCATCAAGGAAGCCACAATCTAACAACTAAGCTTGTGTCAACACCCAGGGCCCTCCATGGATAAGAGGCCAAGAGGAGACTGGAAATGAGTCCTACCTGAGACACAGCCATATCTGAGAAGAGTACCAGGACAGGTACTTGGACATCTACAGTTAGGCAGAATTCCAGGTTTTAATGAGGGAACAAGGGCAGAACCAGACCACCTGCAGGGATAGTGGCCAAAATGGGAATCCTTCCTCTGAAACTACGCTGCTATCAAAGCTCCACCTCATCCCTTTTCTTCAAGACATACAGTTCTCACCGTCTGCTCCATGGACTCTTAAGATGTTGACAGCCGTCGGTCTTCGTAGGAGTCTGTCTCTCTCCCTATATCTCTGCCAGCATCACTGCTGGCAGGACCCATGCCCTGTTCCATTTTCTGTATGCATAAAAGCAGCTTATGTCAGCCCCTGCCAAAAGAGCAGATGGCCAGGCCGTGTCCAGCTTAATCTCCTAAGGAGGTAAATTTCCTTTTGCAGCTCACAACCTCCAAGAGCAAGTAGCCAGTAAGACGAGATAGAAATCTGGCACAGAATAGTCAAATTTCTTAAGACCCATTTCTCTGGTAGCATCAGAGTAAGATACATAAACTGTGTTCCCTCCCTTTGAAAGACATAATTGGAAAAAAAATACTGAGATCTTTGAAGTGAGACAGACTTCGAAAAATTATTGAACCTTGCTGCATTTCATTTTGCTCATCTTTAAAACGGAAAAACAATTATTCCCCAATGATGGTGCTGTGAGGATTACCATAAGACAGTGATTGTAAAGCGTCTAGTATGGTGCTTGGCTACCCAACAGATGATAGATTTCATTAGTCTTGTTGCACTGGCACCTACAAACTCTTTTATACTCAAAATTGTGCGAGACCAACATGCAACAGAAAGGAGTGAGGACTAATGTTGTGGTCCTAAGAACTGAAAATTGTCCACAAGCGGCAAGATGACAACCATGATTCTGCCAAAATTAGTTGGCCATGCCTGATTGATACTTCTCCTGATGAAGATGAAAAGCCCCTCTATGTTTAGGATGATTTGATAAATTCAACCTTTAGAAATAAAAATGGAGAGTAAGGAAGAATTGGAAAGACTTGGTGACAGAAAGATATAAAGAGATGTCAAGGATGGCTTCCAAGTCTCTGGCTTAAGCAGATACATAAATGTTTGTGGCAAACCATTGCTGTTCTCCAGAAATACAATTCTTAGACCTAGGCTCTAGGCCTCAAGAGCCCTTGAGCTTTGGAGTGTGGTCCTCAAGATTTTCTAAGTCTCTTTACAGTGCCTAGGATGCATCAGGTCCAACAGGAGCCAGTAGTGCTGTCTGAGCAGGATGCTCCAAGCCAGGAACAGGACCTGCATGTGCCCCAGTCCCCAGTTCTCCCCGTTACAGAGTGCTCTCCAACCCACTACCCATGCATGGGGTCAACCAGATGGCCCAAGGAGCTCTGGATCACATATCTATGGAATTGTCCAGGGGTTCCATGGCTGTACCCAGTTCCAAAAGGATGGCTTACAAATAGATCACTTCCACTGGCTGGCATGGTATTTCTTTTGTGGGATCCTATGAGATTGGGTCACCAAAATGGAGCTGACAGATAATTTTTAATGGCTTGTTCTTATCAGACATGAGTTTAGGACTCTGGGTTAGCAATTGTCCACTGCTGACTCGGCTTGAGCTACATGTGTGGGCCCCTGCATCAACTCTTACCTATCATGTTTCAACCACGATGCCACTGCCATTCTACAGCACCCATTAATGGTAAAGGTAGCAGCAGGTGTCTTTTACCCTGTCCACCTCCTGCTGCTGGGTTTTTGAGACCAGTGCTCCCCAATGGCAACAGGCCCTTCTAATTGATGTTTTCTCCTGCTTCTGATGGATGTGGTGATGTCATGCTTTCTCAGGTTAGTCTTAAGCTGTGCTGGATGAAGAATGGACACTCTTTGTACAAATGAGCTGCTCTTCTCACTCTGCCCATGGATCCCTCACCTATCCTCCCCTCTGGTGGTGGTTTATGGATGGCAGGGGTGAAGTCAATATTATAAGAGATCACATTCTAGGAATGTAGTGGTTATAAACCAAAGGGTTCAAGAAAAGACATGGTTGGAAGATACGCTGTTCTACATCTATGCCATAAATTTAAGAACCATAAATTTCACACAACCAGAAAATGAATGAGCATTTGTATTTTCTTGCATGTTGTGGATATACTTGCATTTGCAATGATCATCAAGGAAGCACAGTAAGAATTTTTGAAAGAGTCATTGGAAGCATTCCTGGGATCCTGAAATGAAAACTAGGAGTTATAATGGTAGAGTCACCCTATCAGCACTGGCTAACCTTTCTCCAGACTGTCCGTGAGAGAGAAGTAAACTTCTACTTTGTTTAAGCTACTGCATTTTCAGGTCTTTTTATATAGTTGCTTGCTAATTTACTGAGAAAACAAGCCTGTGGAGAATAAATCCAGAGTTCAGTTTTAGACTTGTTAAGGTTGAAATTCCTATGAAAAATCAAAATGGCGATATTATGAATAGTTGAATTCATAGTCTGGAAGTCATAAGGGAAATCTATGCTAAAGACATAAATGTGAGAATTGTCAATGTATATATTTTAATCATCTTTAATGAGGTATAACTTGAATATAATAAATTGCATCCATTTTATGTGCTCAGTTTCGTGAGATTTGACTGATGCAAATACCTATGAAACCAACGTTTCCATCACCTCCAAAAATTTCTCATGCTCCTTTGCAGTCCATCCCTCCCTCTGCCCCTAACCCCAGGAAATGGTGATCTTCTTTTTGTCACTATAGATTATCATGCATTTTCCAGAATTCTAAATAAATGGAATCATATAGTACATAATTTTTTGTGTCAGTTTTCCTTCACCTAGCATTATGGATTTAAAATTCACCCATACTGTTGTGTGTATCAGTAGTTCATTTCTTCTTATTGCTGAGTCTATTATATGGATAACAGATTTTGTTTATGCACTCACTTGTTGATAGACTTTTGAGTTGTTTGCAGTTTGGGGCTATTATAGAAATATTGGCTTGAATAATGAACATTTGTGTACAAGTCTTAGTGTAGATATGTGTTTTCCATATAGCTGGTTTTTGAATCCTAAAGCAAGAATTGAGAAAATACGAGAGCCCAGGGCAGAACCCTGAGACATTCTATTTAAAGTTTGGATAGACCAATCTCCCTGAGGGACTGAATTGCTGGGTGGAGGGCTGTGGGGACCATGGTCTCGGGTAACATCTAGCTCAACTGGCATAACACAGTTTATAAAGACAATGTTCTACATTCTACCTTGGTGAGTAGCGTCTGGGGTCTGAAAAGCCTGT
>NW_004443973.1:7242615-7257885 GCF_000243295.1 Trichechus manatus latirostris | reverse complement strand
GGGGTTGTTAACCAATGTCATAAAACAATATGTGTACTACTGTTTCATGAGAAACTATTTGTTCTGTAAGCCTTCACCTGAAGTACAATAAAAAAAAAAAAAGTAAAAAAATAAAGTTCGGATAGAAGAGGAGAAGTCTCCAGGACAGACTTGGAAAGAAAGGCGAGAGAAGTAGAAGACAACCAGTTAAGTGTGCTGTCGTTGAAGCCAAGAGAAGAAGTGTTTGAAAATGGAAGGAACTGACGGCTCTGACAAAAGCTGATGTGAAGCAAAAGATGATGAGGACTGAAAAGTGTCAATTAAATTTGATAACATGAAGATGATGACAACCTTAGCAAGATAAATTTTGGTAGATAGTGGGGATGAAAAATTGGAATTGGTTGAAGAGCAAAATAGGAGGTGAAGAAGTAAATATATGTGTATGGAAGTTTTTTAGAAACTTGACTGTGAAAGAGGCATTTGAGGAAAAGGTGGAGACAGGGAAGAACTTCGATTTTTTTTTTTTTTTTTGATGAGAGATAGAAGAGCATGTTTGAATGATTATGGGAAAGATTCCAATTGGCAATGGACACAGGGAGGGTGAGTGAATGATTGGGCCATCCAATATAGCAGTTCTATTACGGAATGGGAGCCCTAGCAGCCCAGTGGTTAGGCATTCGGTTGCCAACCAAAAGGTCAGCAGTTCGAATCCACCAGTCACTCCTTGGAAACGCTGTAGGGCAGTTCTATTCTGTCTTATAGGGTCACTATGAGTCAGAATCGACTCAACAGCAATGGGTATTCTAGAATGAACAAGGCAACAAAGTTGAGGGCATTTGCATTAAAGAGATTGAAATGACCATGAAATGTAAGCGAATTAGGCAGAAAATAAAGATGGTAGGAGGTAGGGAGGTAAATGGACTGGCTGTAGTGGGAGCAAGAAAGAAAGGAAGTAGTGATTTGAGAGGGGCAAGTTTGAGTAAGTTGCTTCCCTGGTGATGACAAGGCCAGGGTGTGACCATGGAAGTGAGTGGCTAAGTTAGAGTGGCAGAGAAAAGTCATCATCAGTGTGGAAGCCAAGGAACTGAGAGACGAAGTGCTTGCTGTACAGGTCATCTACATAGGCATTAAGAATGCTGGTGACAAGTATGTTTGTCTCTGAGAAAAGGTCGGACTCCCTGGTCAAGATGAACTGGTCTTGGGAGGGTAGCATTCTAGAGGTGTCCATAACAAATATAAGCTATGGGGTCACTGCAGCATATTTTGGGGTTCTGCCTCAGACTCAAAAGATGGAACATCCCTGGGTGGGGACATCTGGCTTTTATAAAAGTTTGTAATTGGTAAGAAAACTATTCTTACAGCATTAATGTATTGAAGAAAGAATATTAGAGAAAATCTATGCTCCTGCTATTTCCAGCAGAGGTTGTTCATGTAGCCAAAGTACAAGTCCTGTGAGATACGACCACCATTATTTTATATTTATTACTGTACTTAATCTTTTAAGAAAACAGGATTAACTTTCAGATTAAACACCATGTAAATGTTGCACTGTACTTTAATTAAAATGAATAAGCTAATTAAACCAGAAAAAAAGTTCAAATAAACCCATGGGAGTGCAGCATTAAAGAATATACCCTTTCTGAATGCTTTGTGATGTGAGTAAAGATTATAGCACATTAGAGATAAATATTAGTTGGCTTTTGTTATATTAAAGGTTCCTGGATCATATATCATACTATTAATGGCTAGCTTATATTAATTATGTCTGCAGACCAAAGCAATATTTGACCATATATGATATATGGTGTATTATTACATGACTCAAATCTGAATAGCATTGTTAGTAATGGATTTAAACTCTCATTTTGAATTTAGATGTCTAGGAGGGGTGATTCTTTGGGTTTATTTAATGCCAATAGAAATGAGCCTTCAAAAGAAAAAAAACAATCTTTGTAAAAGTAAAGGCGGACATACATTCATTCCATCCTGGTTGTTACACTAGGATCCTAAGTGTGTAAGTGTTCCACTGGAGCTATTACTACCAAGTGAAGGGAAGTGTCTGGTAGCTTTCAATGAGCATTTGGTCCGCAGCTCATTGCCACTGAAGTTAGGCCATGGTCTGCTGGGTAAATATGCACTGTGGGGCTCCTTAATGCACAGATTATGGGTACAATAGGCCATTGTCGCTCTTCTCTGCCTAAGCATGTTCTTGGGGGATTTCAATATGTACATTATTGCTCCAATCCAGTGTAATTTTGGGGATTGTTCTTAACAGTTATGTCACATAGCCTTAGTGATTTTCTCAATTTGCAAATGAATGATTTCTCTGCCAGGCTGTGGATACAATGGTCCACAGAGCTCAATAGCGCCCAAACCCATGTAACAGTTTGTCCTTCATATGTGGATTCTCGATAATTTGTGCAAAGGCCTCTTTGAATTCAATTGACTCTGAGATTAGGCAGATGATAGATAGATAGATAGACAGACAGATAGTTAGATAGACAGAGTTGGGGTGGAGGGGGCAGTAAGTGCCAGTCACAATCTGTGGTCTCAGAGTCCTCTTCTCTATGTATGACTATTCATTATTTACAGAAAACTGGCAGACTATCCTGAAGATTTCTCCCCAAGGAGCTGGCTGTGTGAATTAGACAGAAAACACACAAGAGGCACTGGTAGAATATCTAGCCAAATGCCTCCTACTTGCTTCCCAGTAGCCTCAGTGTTATATAACCCATATCCTTACTATTGTTTGCCATTTCAACACCAACTCTTAAAACATTGTCCCAATATTCTGTATGTATAGTGTTAGTCCCAGCCAATAAATGATTCACAGTTCAACCCAATTCTAATCTATTTATATAATAAACCTTCTGTGCCATCTCAAATTTACAAATAAGTGGGGTAGAAACATTATTTTAAAGCCCCTCCCCACCCCACCCCCTGAAATTTTGCTGAACTGCAGGGTGCTTTACCACCAGCACTGAACTCTGCACCCTGCAAATCACTGAAAAACGTGCAGGCTTTCACTGGCCACACCAAAAACAGAGCTGAGTTAAGTTTGTTTTCACCATTTGCAGATTTGACTACGTATTATTTTTATTTGTTAGCATTAATATATTGCAGTTTTACAGCCTCTTTTTTCTAAGGGAGTTGGAAGAATTTAATCTTACCCCCTTCATATCATTTTTCATTTTCCAGAGAATAGAAGACAAATAGAAGATAAGGAAAAGGGAAAAAAACTACAATAAAGAGAAAACAAAAAATAGAAAAAGCAATATTTGGAACAAGTCCTTTCTACCAAGTATTGATGGATTCCCACACTATGAGAAATGTGTTTTAATCTAATTTTAATATATGTAATTGGGATAAAGAATCAAAACCCGTTGTCATCGAGTCAATTCTGACTCATAGTGACTCTATAGGACAGAGTAGAACTGCCCCACTGTGTTTCCAAGGAGTGGCTGGTGGATTGGAACTGCCAACCTTTTGGTTAGCAGCCAGGCTCTTAACCACTGCACCCCCAGGGCTCCTATAATTGGGATACTAATAAATAATTCTTTACCTTAATATGGTTGTCTTACAAGACAGTTTTATATAATAATAATTGTTAATAACTAATAAGTTTTTGTCATTATTATTATAGCTACTATATGCCAAAGATTGCTCTAAATGTTTGACACAAATTAACTCATTCTTCACAACAACCTTATGAGGTAGATACTATTTTATAAGTCACATTTTATAGATGAAGAACTGAGGCACAGAGAGGTTAAGTAACTTTCTCCAAGTCACACACCATTAGGAGACTGTGGAGCTGGGATCACCTCTTTCATTATCATAATACCCTTGAGGAAGATACGAGTACCGTACCTTATAGACGAGGCTCACAGAGGCCAAGTGATAGCCCAAGGCCGCAAATAATAGCAGATCCAGTAATAGAAGAACTATTCTACTAGTTCTAATGGTTGTGATCAGATCTCTTCACAGTAAATCTGGTGGTCTTTTTCCAAGAAACTGGGGCCATGGTCATATTAAGAAGTATTTCTCTAGAAGTATCTTGACTGAGCTCCTGGAAAATTCATTAGGAAAAAAGTTAAAAAAGTCCTTCTCTGAATAATTTCACTCTGGAGTATATTTCCCAACCACCCTGACCTGATAAGGATCTGTAGAACTCAAACATATTAATATAAACTAGTAAGAATTCAAACAACAAAAAATCACAACCTATAGAAAGTTTTGTTTACATACTATCTTTATAAGAAATAACTAAATGACAAGAAAAAATACTGATAAAAGAAATGTCTTCAAACCAAGTTTCTTCCCTGTATTTTTGCCAAGATCTGCCATATTACTTGTGCCCTGCATCTTTGCTTATAATTGTATTGAATGAAGAAGAGACTTGGAAAGCTCTTCCAAATCAAGATGGCCAATACATAGCCAGTGGCCACTGCACCTCCTCCTGTGCCTGTGGCAGACATCACAAAATGCTCACAGAACTCTTTCCTTCGGAGCCTAGGCAGGACTTGATAGTCCTTCTCACCAACACACTCCCAGCAGCCCCTACCAATCAATAGAAATTGGTAAGCAAGTTAAAATCTACTTGCAACCTTTGTTCTAGAGATAGTATCTCTCTCCTCTAGGTTCAAGTCAATATAGGTACCATTCAGTGTTCTATACCTCCACTGTCTATCTCTATGATGCTGTATAATAGTGACTCTTGAGACGCTCAAAGATCCAAAAGATCTTCTTTTTACATGGTGGAAGAAAAATTCAGTTATAGGGAAGAATATTCTTTGCTGTACTCTTGGAGCCCTCCAAAAATATGCTCGTATAGACTGTGAGAAGTGAGAGCACTAGCATAGTATCTGGCACATGGTAGGAGCTCAGAGTTTTCAATTACCCAGAATGTTCTATTTGCAATCATCTTGTTTTACAGAACATCTTGTTTTGAACTAATGTTTCCAAAGAAGCTAGAAATGGCTTCTGATTCTTTGAGATGACTGATGTATTGAGGACTACCAAGGAAATTCAAAGCACCTCCTCACATTTATAAGCCATAACAGAACCATGTCCCTATCTTCCAGTTATGTGACAAGTCCCAAGCACTCTACTCACATCTGTTGCCACCCCTTCCAACCTATGTTCCTACTTCCACAACTCTTCTCTTCCCATAGTCACTGCAGCTGTGCCAGGAGAGGGCTGCAGAGATGGTGGAATCATGGGAGGGACTGGCTGTCTATGAGACCTATTGAGTGATGGTTAATAATGGCCCCTGCCTGAATCACCTGCCTTCCCCCAAGAAATTCCTGTTCTTGTGAAAGCTTAAACCAACTTGGTCTAGAGAGAGATCCTATGGACCCCCACCCTCACCCCAAAGCTCTACTGTGACCAGAGACAAATCATTTTATCTGAGTTTCAAGTATATTTTTAGTAAAAATACAGTAACAAACTAAAAATACATGCACATAATGGCAGATAAGTTGATTTCTTGCCATAAGACTTGCCTAGGTTCACAGGGAAAAAAAAAAAAACAAGAGCGAATTTGTTAACTTTCCAGATATTTCTAGTCACATGATGAAAATCTGTAATAATAATTAGCTACTTACTATTTATCAGACACTTTTTAAAAGGAAGTTAGATAAATAAAATGTATTCCTAGTTAAGGTAGATTTCTAAAAAAAAATTAATGTGTGTACTGAAATGTTATAGTGTCCTGGATTTTTTGACCATGCTAATGGCTCTGTAGGTAAGGTTAATGAGATAATTAACTTTATATTATACAGCCCACCCAGTATAAAGTTTGTTTCCTTTCACTGTACCAATTCAAAAACTATTAATGTTTAATCTTCTCTGAGAGTAGTTCAAATTTGGAATGATTTGAACTAGAGCAGTTATCATAGTCAATATAAGTATTGGGATGCCATAAAATAAAATAAAATGCAAGCTAAGCAAAAAAAAAAAAAAAAAAGTGCCACTAATTCAAAATTCTGTGTGTGTGTATGTGTGTGAAAAAGACATAGAGAGATAGAAATAGATAGATGAGAAAGAGAGAGAGAATGAGAACAAATAAGTCAGGGTATCATAAAGAGAGAAGCTTTGTAGTACCTGAGACATTTACAAAATCCTTGCTGATTTATAAGTTAGCCATTTTTGTTCCTGCCAAAAATGTGTTCAGCATCCTAAGTTTGGTCATGTTGGGTTGCCGAGTTGTTACACAATGACTTCATCTCGTTCCGACATTGCTGGCTCTTTCCTAAGACAGGAGGTTGTATTTGTGTTAAAAAGGAAACGGATTTAATTCTATGAATTAAAAATCCCAGATCCAGAGCACAAGAAACTTCTCATTCTGACAGAGAAATATTTTTCCAGTTTTCTATTATGAAGAAACACCTTACAGGAATTTAAAGGGCAAAAAGGAAAAGTTTGCTGAAATAACAGTAAATGAAATGAGAATTTGCCAACATATACACCCAGTTGCTCTCTTTTCAGCTATTCTGAGATGGAATCCTAGAACCCTCTTTACACAAAACAGTGATTCAACAATAATCCAGTATTAATGATGATTCATCTCACACATAATATTATTATTGATTAACCTCAATATTTCTTGACGCTGAAAGCCTTGATCATACCTGTGCTCTACACCAGGAGTCAACAAACTATGCATGAGCCAAATCCAGCCTGCCTCCTGTTTTTGTAAATAAAGTTTTATTGGAATGAGCCACATCCATTCATTTTCGAATTATCTATGGGTGCTTTTGCACTACAATGGCAGAGTTAAGTAGTTGCAACACTGATTATGTGCCTGCAAAGCAAAAAATATTTACTATCTGGTCCTTTCCAGAAAGTTTGCTGACCCCTTTCCTACACAATGGAAACTCTGGTGGCGTAGTGATTAAGTGCTACAGCTGCTAACCAAAAGGTTGGCAGTTCAAATCCACCAGGTGCTCCTTGGAAACTCTATGGGGCAGTTCTACTCTGTCCTATAGGGTTGCTATGAGTCAGAGTCGACTTGATGGCAACGAGTTTGGGTTTTTTTTGGTTTTCCTACACAACAAATATATGCAATGCTTCTTCCATCAATAACATTCAAGTAATAAATAAGCCAAGTGTGTTTTGCCATATCTGCTCTTCTCTGCACCCACTCATTCAACAAATATTTATTTAGTGCCCACTCTGAGTCACACAAAGAGTGGCCTCTTTATATGAGACCTCTATCATACATCCACCAAAATTGGAGAGTTCTCTTAACCACAATGTCTAAAGAAGAAATGTTCTCATTTCAAAGGGAAATTTTTCAGTACTTTTCAGCTTTTCATGTTTATTTCTTGATCATCCCTTGTCTGGATGTATAATTGGGAGCTAAGTAAATAGATGAGGGTGCACATCATTTCTAGGTTTAGAAGCATATGCCTCAGAGGAGAGGCAACACTGTCCCACCAAATCACCCCACCTCCCACTTGGCTCTCTCCCAACCCACCCGGCAAAGCCCCTCACTGAGGACAGATTGAAAATCCTATTCTAGTCCTTTCTTTTGTGTCTGTGAATCAAATAGATTACAGAACAATAGGAATCAATCCTTATTTTTAAAGTACCTTAGGACAAAAAACTCCATAATTTTCCAAAGTAGCTCATATCAGTGTCTACCAATTTCTCCAGTAAGAAAACTCTCCCATGTCTACTTCCATTTAAACTCATTTACTTCTAGCTGTCTTCAGAGAGTTGGCAAGTACCTTCTAGTATTCTCAAATTTGAGTAATTTATGCTTCTGTGGTTGATATGTCTGAGGGGTTAAATGGGCTTTTTTGGAGTCCATGTGTGGTGCAAACGATTGAAATGCTTGGCTGCTAACCATAAGGTCGGAGGTTCAAGTCCACTCAGAGATGCCTCAGATGAAAGAGCTGGAAATCTGAAAAGTCAGTCATTGAAAACTCTATGGAACACAGTTCTACTTTGACATACATGGGGTCTCCATGAGTTAGAGTTGATTCAAGGGTAACTGGGTTTTTTTTGGTTGGCTTCTTTAGAACTAATACAAGACAAATGTGCTATGAAAATTCTTTCTGAGATCAGAGTAGACAAAAACTGCTCCATATTAAAATCCTTCAGGTAAGAATATTGAATGTCATTTTAAAGATAAACTTGAAATGGACTAAAGAGAAAGTTATTCCATAAGGATACGTGATAGTTGTTTTCTTGTTGTTCACTTCTACCCAGTCCAACAATCCCTAGAAGATACAAATACTGGACAGCCCTCTCCTACAGA
Organism: Trichechus manatus latirostris; assembly: GCF_000243295.1. Classification (NCBI taxonomy): domain Eukaryota; kingdom Metazoa; phylum Chordata; class Mammalia; order Sirenia; family Trichechidae; genus Trichechus; species Trichechus manatus. The sequence continues at coordinate 7,249,640 of NW_004443973.1, read as the reverse complement.
CACAGGAAATCAGTGGAAACCAACTTGTGTCCGTATAACTGCTTGGCTCAGTTGAGCCCCTATGCCCAAATTATTGCGCTAAAGAGGCCAATCCTTATGTACCTGCAAGAATCACGGAAATCTTTTGACTTGATCTTGAGTTTATGGAAAATAGAATATCCTTAAAACAGCACGGTTCAACAAATTAAGCCCAGGAGCAACAAAATTTGAACCTACTCAGTAATCTCTCAAAGAGTGACACCAAGCCACTGGGCCTCACAGCATGTTTTCTACTCCAAATGGCAAGCCCTTTTTAAAGCTATACATCTATTTCAATCCATTCATCCATCAGCAATAAAACAGCCTTGACGGGATTGATTTAATACTTGGGAGAGTCCTGAATTTGATGAATGCATGACAGCTGCTTATTTTGGCCTCTTTTGCAAAGCTATAGGTAGCATTGGTTGGGGAGCTCTGGATGGAAATTCGATATCTTCCCTTTGTTTCATTTATCAGTGCATATTCAGAGTAGCTTTGTTGCAGAGAAGAAATGACTCTTGAAGTCTTTTTAGCGAGGAGGGTAGTGCCGGAAATGGGCACCACCAGTTGAATCTGGTGCTGATAGCATAGTCTCTTTGCAGACCAGTGACATGCTCACAATGGTACGAAAGCCATCATCCACAGACAGACCCATCTTGGTTCTCTTCAAATCCCTTCAAGACATGGCAGGCCTCCTGCCTTTGTTTCTCCAGCTAACATCCCTACCATCTTTGCACAATTTTCCCAGCTGCAGAGAAATTTGTAACTTCCTCAAGATGTTATCCCGCATCCTCAAGATGTTAAACATCCATTCCTACTTGACTGCCCTTCCCTACCCACTCTTTCCCCAACCACTTTCTTGAGATTTCCTCCAATCATAAAGAGTCAGGGTATCATTTTTCTTGTATTTCTTTGCAGCAAATCCAGGACTAGCACTTACTAACTTTATATCAGGCACTATGAGCTAAAAGTATTCTTTAGAAAAAACAGTAGATAGACCATAGCTGACTAAAACATACACATTGTGGAATACACTCAGCTCAAGGTAAGGAAATAGAGAATTCATTGCTGACTGCATTTACAGTACGACGAGCTAATAATGATCTTTAGCTGACAGTGAACAATGCAGTCTGCCCTGATAGGTTTCACTGACGAAGAGCACATACACAAGGGGAAGATATAGATTAACAGTATATTATAATGGGTTGATATGTACATTAATTTATTGTGCATTTTATTTAATTCTACGTATTTTAGGAAAAAATAATGTTATACCAAATCAGGGTGATGTGGAACAGGGTGTACTTGTGCTTCCTGGCAAATGCTTCTGATTTTTGAGAGAGATAGTTTAGCTCTTCTCAGCTCTGCCTCATAAATCTTCATTCCAAACTCAAGGGCAGTTTTATAGGTCACTTTTTGTAGTATCAAAGCTTTTCGTCTGCCTGAGTTATTAAACTGGAAGCTTCTGGAAGACAGTCCTCCACCACAGCTCTGGTTGACTTAAGGGAGAAGTGAGTAGCACCATCTATGACACAGGCACAGTAAGACAAGGCAGGACAGGAACAGGGGAAATGGCTAGATGGAAGAAGCTAGACCGGGAAAGGCTCCTGGAAGGCCTGTACAGCAGGGAAGGGAGGCAGTGGTCTCAGTCCTCATGACAAGGGCACTGAGGTCCATATGAGGATATCCAGTCTGATGTGACGGGGAGCAGGAGCTAGAGAGGCAGAAGGCAATCAAATATTTAGGAGTCAGGTGGCTGCAGTTGTAGATCTGTCTGTGCAGTCTCATAGAACCCAGCACCTGGGAGAGAGGACTCGGCAGGTATCAGTCAGCGGGCTTTGGTGCAGGACTGAGCAACTAGGAAGCCCATGATGCTGAGAATAGAAGCCTAGTTCTTGGACTGAGTGAGACAAGAGAGAGAGATAATGCTCTGACTAGGGGAGCCACAAAGGCATCGAGGGCTTGAATGGTGTTATCAGTCAGGGTCCTTCCAGGAAACAAATGCATACTCAGAAGGAAAAGGGAGAATTTTATGGAGGGACCACTTTCAATGGAGGAGACAGGGTTAAAGGAAAACAACAAGTGAGGACAGTGTGCAAAAGCAGGGAGCAGAAAGGGGTTACTTCGCCTGAAAGGCCAAGAGGAAAGAATCAGCAGTAACTTTCTCTCTCTGGGTAGCACAAACCGTTAAGCGCTCACCTACTAGCTGAAAGGTTGGCAGTTCAAACACACCCAGGGACACCTCAGGAGACAGGCCTGGCTATCTTCTTCCAAAAGGTTACAGCCTTGAAAACCCTGTGGAACAGTTCTATTCTGTACACATTGGGTTGCCAGATGGCAACTAACGACAACTTTTTCCCAGAGTTCTAATGCACAGAGTTGCTAACTATACCTATAAGACAGGCCTACCAGACAGAGTTGTGGGCCTTAATAAGGAACACAGCCACTGCCAACACATGGCCAGACAGGGAGAGAGCCTGGGAATAAATACTACAAACTCTCTCTCCTCTTGCCCTCAATTCTGTTGCTGATTCTCGTCACTGGTATAATGCTACTTGCTTTGGAAATACTCTCAGCAGCAAAGGGCAAGGGAGAAACTCAACGCATGCAGTATGTAGCACAGAGTCTCTCAGAACTCAGAGCAGGTGGACAAGTATGGACAGTGGATCTGCAGGGGCAAAGTAAGAATATCCAGCACAGGCAGGACCCTGAGACTACCTGTAGAGGCAGCATAGAAGGATATAGAAGGCCAGAAGTTATGCTTTGCACCACCAGTCCTTCTAAGCCCACACAGAGATAGGGAAGTGGAAAGGAGGTTCTTAACATACTAATTTATATCCTTTCTCTTGTCAGTAGTTCAGGTACTGGGGCTGATCTGAGCTCATGGGCAGGAGTCATCTCTGCATTAGCTATGCGGAAAGAGGACACCGAGGCAGGGAAAATAAGATGGAGATAACCTGCTGAAACAGCTCTATGTATCCCACAATTCTCAAAAGCATTGTCTACTTGTAAACTTTGCACTTAGTTCGTAGGGTACCTTTTAGCAGGTCAGGCCAGCATTTTAATGTTCTAATCTCCCATTCAGAAACCTGAGGAAATTTAGACAGCCCAGTAAGCTGGCACCAACTCCATCACTTAAAAGCCCATTGGCTACATGAATCATAAGTAAGCTTTATTAAAAGAAAATCAACTACCATTAGAAGAAATTTCCATTCAAAGCATCATGGAGTGCCAGGGAAGTCCCAGCATAGACCACATCTCTCTCACTTTGGGCTAGAGCTCTCTCACAGAGTCAAGGCCACTACTCTACCTGGTGTCAGACTGTGCTTCCACATTGCTGCCCTTTCCTAGTCACCACTGATGCTACAGAACATACACGCAGCCACAGCTGGCCACAGCTACGGCAACCACTGTGTTCCTGGTCACTGGAGGGCTCTGTCTTTCCTCAGCCTTATAGTTTCTTTTAAAGTTTCCAAACCAGTTGGTTCTGTTCTCTATCCCCTTACAGCACCCCCTCCCTCCCATGTTATAATGTTTGTTTGTTTCCTTACTTGTTTGTTTAATTAGGCTCATTTAGCCTTTAGGTGAGGAGTCTGTGGGTGGTGTAAATGGTTAAGCACTGGACTACTAACTTAAAGGTTGGAGATACAAACTCATCCAGAAGTACCTCGGACAACAGGCCTGGCGATCTGCTTCTGAAAGGTCAAGCCTTGAAAACGCTACGGAGTGCAGCTCTGCTCTGCACACACGGAGTCGCCAAGAATTAGAATTAACTTGACGGCAACAAATAACAACAAAAAGCCTCTAAGCCGTGGCAGAAAGTCAAACCACAGTAAGGCATTCAAGCCAACCACTACGCTAGCAAAATCAGCAGGTTCCCAGCATGAAGTCCGAGCATCTCAACTCTCTCCTGCCTCATGGTAAATGCCTTCTCCACCAAGTACTCTCTGAGAGGTTATAAAGAGCCTTTCTCTTCCTTTTTGTTTGATGTCTCAGACCCGGTGCTAACCATCTGTTTTAGCCTTTCCCTTCACTGTTTTTACTCCTCGGGGGTTCCTCATTAAACACAGGTTTTATGGATGTTTTGCAAAGGTGAGATGGTATGGAGAGAGAAGAAAACGGGTATAGCAGTAATATTTCCTTGTATTTTGCCACAGTCTCACCTCATCCAGATGCTACACAGTTTGACAGGTTCATAATTAGTTTGACCCAGAGAATCTGAGACCTTCCACAAGCAATTTCAGGAAGAGCAGCACAAATCATCACCATTAAAATAAAAGCCACTGGGTTCCGGCAAAATGGTGCTCTAGGCAGAAGCACCACGCCATCCCTCCACAGCAAAGATCCGAAAAACTTAGCCGAACAGAGAATACAACAATCCTGAAACTCTAAAACATCAAATGAAGAGATAAAGAACTCAGCCAAGCACCAAATGGAGTGAGAAAACTGACAGAGAACGGAGAGCGAGGAGAGATTCATGCAGAGGTCCCCTACCAGCTAACGCAGCATGGATCCGCCATCTTGGAATCCTATGGGAGACCAGCAAACAGGGGGTACGAGAAAACAGCCTCACAGAGCATCCAGCGGGAGACAAAACAACCGGTAATTGGCGATATACGCTTTCCCACCCCCCACTCTTCTTCACCCAGACTCGGCCTCCTCTGCTTCTCGCGGCCACAGTCTCTTGACCAGGAAACAGCGGCTGCTTGGATTCCACACACCAGAACAGGTGGCTCTCTGAGAGCCATTTGTTCACTGCTGGTGTTGCTTATTTTCTGCTTCTTTTTATTTCTTCCTTGCCTCTCCCCACCTCCCCCTCCTTTCGCTCGAGTACCTTGCACCGTGAGCCACCTTTGCTTCTTCCTGAGGGGCTACAGAGCTCCGGTAATTTGTGATATACGCTTTCCCACTCTCTACCCTTCTTCACCCACACTTGGCCCCCTCTGCTTCCCACGGACACAGTCTCTTGTCCAGAAACAACAGCCCGCACTAGCTGGCTCTCTGAGTGCCATTTGTTGGCTGCTAGTGTTGCTTTTTTTTTTCTGCTTCTTTTGATTTCTTACTTGCCTCTCACCACCTCCCCTTCCCTTCACTCAAGTACCTGGCTCCGTGGCCCCATCTTTGTTTCTTCCTGAGGGGCTGCGGAGCTCCGTTCGAGTGTGGAGCTGCTTCCCGGTCTGGGCTGCCGCGATGGTGGGATCCCGGGGCTTTTGTTCATTTGTTTGTTTTGAATTGTTTGTTTGTTTTCTTTTCCTTTTCTTGAGTTGGGAGCCCTTTCTGGCCAGGCTGAGCTTCATGGCAGAGAGACTCCCCTTCGGCTTCCACAGACTTGCAGAGGGATCCCTGAAGGCATTCTTTTTTACGTTGGTTTTTTTTTTTTCCCCTGTTTCTTTGGGGGCCTTACTTGTTTTGTTTTGTTTTTAATTTGTTTTATTTTCTTTTTCCTCTTTTTCCCTTTTTGTCTTTCTTCATTGCTCAGTTTCTCGTCTCTCTATATCTTTCTTCTCTTTCTGTTCCCTGAATACCTGGTGTTGTATACCTCTACGCCTTCTAGCCAGGCTGTACTGCAACACCTGAAAGCGACTTCCCCAGAGCTCATAGCTGCACCAGTGGGATCCCTGGGAACTTGGCACTTCTTTAACCTTTCTGATTCTTATTTATTCATTCTTTTCTTTTCTTCCTCCTCCTCTTTCTGTTTTTCTCCATTTCATAGTCTGTCATCTCTCCACTCCAACGGCAAGCTCCCCTAGCATTCTTTATTGTTTGTTTGTATGTTTTTGGCTCCTGTTCCTCTCTCCTCTCTCCCATATCCATCTTAGCTCCACACATAAAAATCTCCCCACTGCATCCTACCTACCTGCACCATGCGCTTGACATCATACCATCAAGTAGCACAGGCACAGCCTACTGGAACCTGCCCTGCACTGATTACCGACCCGCTCTGGTGGCTGTCATAAGTGCCACAAACAACCCGTCCCAGTAACTCCTCTTCAGCTAGACCTGCCCTGCCGTACCATATCTGAGTGACTGACCCTGGCAGTTGGAGAAGGATGTGAAAAGTATTGTGCCCACAGACGAGCAAACAACAAAGAACACACAGTCTGCCTGCTCAGACATAGTCAAATTTTTTTTTAAAACAGGGACAAAACAAACAAATCTACAATCAATAAACGAGAAAAATAACTACCGAATGCCCTGAAGACAGCAGACAATATCCAAACATTTACAAAAACAGGACAGGAAGGTTCCAGTAGGCGTCCAAAATAAAACACCAGATGATTCTCCTCTGGAAGAAAATGCACTAGAACTACCTCATAGGGAATTCAAATCTCTAATACTCAGAATTCTCCAAGAACTTCAGCAAAAAGCTGACAAACATGAGGAAAAAATAGACAAATTCATGGAAAATACAAACAAAAAATTGGAAGAATTCAGGAAAATAGTGCAGGAACAAAATGCCAAAATAAATTCACAACTAGAAATTATACAAAGACAATAATTAGAAATCCAAAAGATAAACAACAATATTTCAGAAATGGACAATGTCATAGAAGGGCTGAGAAGCAGATCTGAAATGGTGGAAGACAGGATCAGTGGAATTGAAGACAAACACTTGGATACAAATATATTTGAGGAAAATGCAGAAAAAAGAACAAGAAAACTGAAGAGACCCTGAGAGTTATGTGGGATACAATCAAAAGCAAAATTCTGCGAGTGACTGGAATTCCAGAATGGGGGAGAAAACAGAAAACACAGAGATGATCATTGAGGAACTGCTGACAGAAAACTTCCCCAATATCATGAAAGATGAAAAGCTGGCAGTCCAAGAAGCTCAATGAACCCCATATGGAAGAGACCCCAAAAGAAAATCACCAAGGCATATCATATTCATACTCACCAAAACCATAGACAAACAAAGACTCCTGAGAGCAGCTCGTGAAAAACAAGAAGTCACATACAGAGGAGAAACAATAAGACTAAGCTCAGATTATTCGGCAGAAACCATG
>NW_004443973.1:7233926-7242515 GCF_000243295.1 Trichechus manatus latirostris | reverse complement strand
AAAAAAAAAGAAAGGTTGAGAAGTTAGAGGGTTGATATGTTGTGAGGTTGTTAACCAATGTCATAAAACAAAATGTGTACTTCTGTTTCATGAGAAACTATTTGTTCTGTATGCCTTCACCTGAAGTACAATTAAAAAAAAAAAAAGAGAGGAGAAAAAAAATAAATAAATAAAAGCCACCACTTACTGAGACTGACTAGGTCCTCTACGTGAAACTGTGTGCTTTATATATTTCTCATTTAATCCCCACCACAGCTCATCTAGAAGATATGTATATTTATCCTCATTTTAGAATTTAGCTCAGACAAGTTAGTTAACATCCCCAAGATTAATAGCTAGTAAGATGCAAAAACAGGATTTGAATTCAGATGTCCTGGACAGGCTAATCTTAAGTCTTGTAGTTGTTGCTATTGTTGTTAGGTGCCATCAGGTCAGTTCTGACTCATAGCAATGCTATGCATAACAAAATGAAACACTGCCCAGTCCTGCAGCATCCCCACAGTTGTTACTATGATTGAGCCCATTGTTGTAGCCACTATGTCAATCCATCTCGTTGAGGGTCTTCCTCTCTTTTGCTGACCCTCTCCTTTACCAAGCGTGGTGGCCTTCTCCAGGGACTGGTCCCTCCTGATAACATCCCAAGTACATGAGACAATGTCTCGCCATCCTTGCTTCTAAGAAGCATTCTGGCTGTACACCTTCCAGGACAGATTTGTTGGTTCTTCTGGCAATCCATGGTATACTCAATATTCTTTGCCAACACCGTAATTCGAAGGAATCAATTCTTCTTCAGCCTTCCTTATTCATTGTTCATCTTTCACATGCATATGAGACAATTGAAAATACCACAGCTTGGGTCAAGTGGACCTTAGTCCTTAAAGTGACATCTTCGCTTTTTAACATTTTAAAGAGGTCTTTTGCAGCAGATTTACCCAATGCAATGCGTCTTTTGATTTCTTGACTGCTGCTTCCATGGGTGTTGATTGTGGACCCAAGTAAAATAAAATCCTTGACAACTTCAGTATTTTCTCCATTTATCATGATATTGCTTATTGGTCCAGTTGTGAGGATTTTTGTTTTCTTTATGTTGAGGGGCAGTCTGTACTGAAGCTTGTAGTCTTTGATCTTTGTCAGTAAGTGCTTCAAGTCCTCTTTGCTTTCAGCAAGCAAGGTTGTACCATATGTTTATCATAGGTTGTTAATGAGTCTTCCTCTAATCCTGATGCCACGTTCTTTTTCATATAGTCCAGTTTCTCAGATTATTTTCTCAGCATACACACTGAATAATTATGGTGAAAAGATATAACCCTGATACACACATTTCCTGGTTTTAAACCATGCTGTATCACCTTGTTCTATTGGAACGGCTGTCTCTTGGTCTATGTACAGGTTCTGCGTGAGCACAATTAAGTGTTCGGGAATTCCCATTCATCACAGTGTTATCCATAATTTGTCATGATCCACACAGTGGAATGCCTTTGCATAGTCAATAAAACATAGGTAAACATCTTTCTGCTATTCTCTGCTTTCAACCAAGATCCATCTGACATTCGCAATGATATCCCTGGTTCCACAGCCTCTTCTGAATCTGGCTTGAAAAATCTGGCAGTTCCCTTTCAATGTACTGCTGCAACCATTTCTGAATTATCGTCAGCAAAATTTTACTTGCGTGTGATATTAATGATATTGTTCAGTAATTTCCACATAATGTCTGCTATCCCATTATGAGGAAAATTACCCCTTCCACAGTCCATGCTGAGAGGGCTCAATTAGAAAGTCATGTTGTATACTAGTGATCTAATACAGTGAGCATCAGGTAGTTGGTAGCAGGAGCTGATGCTAAAAGGATGCAAAGGAGAGAAGCTGGGAGAAAGTCGGGCTATGAGTGAGCTGCCTTTAGAATAATTAGGAGCTTTCCAACAGGGAGAAGAGTCCAAAGTGTAAAGAGAAGTGAAAAGACAAACAGGAACAACAGTGCAGAGAATAGCTCCTAATGGTGGAGTTTAGCATGAACCCACAAGCTTTTGCTGCAAGTGTCCAGCCCCAGCATGGGCCACAACTTTCTAGTCCAGCATCTATGCGGGCCCAAGCACTCCAGCTGCAAGCTCTTTGACCCAAATTTACAAATAAACCATCTAACAAGATGGGAATGTTCTCCTCTAAAGAGGTGGCAAACAAAGGGCTTCACCTCTAGGTGAGAAACAGACTAGCACTTTCAATGGTTAAGAAGAAGGGAGGAGCTCTCTAGGGTAAGAATGACTGTCATGTACAATGCAGTAGAGAGAGAGAGCCCCCATGAAATGCTTATGCCCTTGCGATGTTAAGAACATAAAATACATTGGAAGTGGAGGTGGGTATTTTTAACATTTGTGACATTACATAACCAAAACAGGTGTTGGTTCAAGTCTGTCCACTTTTCTTGTTAAAATATTCATTAATGTATGTGTGCACATTTTACTCTCACTGTCAGTACATACTCACATACAAAGATGATAGGCACAAGCAGGTATAAATGCATCATGTATACAACAAAAGAATTCCACACCACCACCCAGTGAGATATGACAATTTAGCATTCCCTATTCCCATCCCACAGAGCAATACTGTAGAGTAGATGAGATCCTCCTCCCTTAATATGGTACCAGCCCCTTTCAAGTGTCCAGGCCATCTATCTGGGCCCCAGCTGCCCAAGGTTTCCCAGGGCAGTGCCCCCTCCCCTAGGCCTGGCCTCCGGGGCAACATCCCATGCTCCAGACCCCAGACTTTTCCATGACCTTGTCCTATTTCCTCTTAGCTGGCTCCCCGCTAGGAGATAGCCTAGTAATCTGAAAAACTAAGCTGTTGTTAATTTATTAATGGTGGCAATACATTCTTGCGCTATCTGTCTCAGACAACATGAGAGCTCTTCTGGAAACAATGCCTTAACCCAAAGCATCGGCTTTAATGGTGGGAATTTCAGGAACCATGGCAAACCCATAGGAGACTAGTGCCTGACCCTGCTGGGTGTCTTTCCAAGTCTTTCCAGAGAACCTTTCACGCAGTTATACAACTTGTCACATTGTATTGTAATTACCTATTTATGGTTCCTGCCTAATCATTCAACTGACTCAATGGATTTTACCTCCAAAATATCTCTAGACCTCATCCCTTTCTCCCATACTCCCAACACCCTTCATCTTTACTGTTTAATAGCTTCCTAACACTTCGCTCTACATCCCACAATGTACCCTGCTCCAGAGTTACCTTTCAGAAACATTTCTAAAACATCTCTGGATTTCATCGCTTTCTCATTTACTGCCCACACTCCCATCACCCTTCATCTTCACAGTTTTAATAGTTTCCTAACACTTCCCTCTATATCCCACAACGTACCCTGCTCCAGAGTTACCTTTCAGAAACATTTCCCTGCTCAAAAACTTTGATGATCCAGTCTACTCCCATTCCTTCCCCATCGTTAAAGTCCAAATGCCTTAGGTTGGTATGCACGGCCCTTAACTATCTAAGCCTGAAAGACATGTCCAACCTCACCTCCCATCACAATCTTGGCCTCTACAAACCACAAATGACTTGGTGTTCCCCCATTATGCTCTGCATTTTCATGCCTCTGTATTTTTGTCCAGCTATTCCCTCTAAGGATCTCTGGTGGTGCAGTGGTTAAAGCACTCGACTACTAACCAAAAGGGCAGTGGTTTGAACCCACCAGCCACTCCGCAGGGGAAAGATGTGGCAGTCTGCTTCATAAAGATTTACAGCCTTGAAAATCTTGTGGGGCAATTCTACCCTGTCCTATAGGGTCGCTGTAAGTCAGAATTGACTTGACGGCAGTGGATTTGGTTTGGTTTTTTTGGTTGTTCGCTCTGCCTGGTATGCCTTTTATTATTTGCCTGTTAGCCATATCTAAGCCAAATATTACTTTTCATTAATGCAGTCAACAAATATTTATTTAGCAACCAGGCATCATCCCAGGATCTAAACATATAAGAGGAAATTGACTAGACAAGGTCCCTGTCCTCAATGAGCTTACATCTTCTGATACTTGCATGAGTCAAAGTCCAGTCAGGAGACAAAATCCACACCAGTTACCTGAACAGAGACAACTTAATAGGAAGAATTGTTAACATTGTTAACTAGGAAACTGACAGGGTAAAAAGAGAAGACTGAGGAGTCCTGGATGTGGCAATAGCAGGAAGCGTTACTACCCCTGGGGCTGGGGAAATAAAGAAAAAAGGTTGATATTATTAAAACTTAGAAGCTTAGAGGAAAGACCATGTGGAGCTGAAACTTACACCTCTGTGGAGGGGGTGCTGCTTGTCCGGTGTTTGTGTCTCTGAGCCCAGAGGAGGACCCAGACCATTAGGGAGGTGATGGTAGCTGGTTGGTGCTGGTGTGTTAGGGTCAGGTGTAGGAGGTGCAGTGAAGCTGGTGTGCAGGTGTTGGAAAAACCACAAATTAGATTCAGTCACTACTATGAAAATGAGCTGCCACTGCTAGAGTGAAGAAGCATTGCTGGGGTGACACTCAAGGAACCATCAGAACACATGGAGCCTACAGGAATTAGACTGCAAGGAGCAAGTTCCTTCTCCCTCCTCCAGCCTTGTACCTCCTTCTACCGCCTCCTATTGGCAGAGCTAGCTGGAAAGAGTCCCATCAGGATCCACAATCGTAAATCATGATATAGAAGGTGGTTTAGAGTGGAGAGACAATAACTTAACTGGCACAATGCCTCTCTTGACCTCTACATTCTTCCTTCTACTCTGCTCCTTTTACAGCTCTCTTATAGCACTTGTATCACAAGCGTTCATTTAACTTGTCTCCTCAAACAGAACAAGGCTCTATAAGGGTGGGAACTGTGTCTAACATCCTTATATCCCCAGTGCCTGAAACATTGTAGGAGCTCCATGTTTGTTGAATAAACACAGCAAAGAGAAAATCTGTGAGCCCTCAGGCTACTGCTCTCTACCTTTCTGTGTAAGGTGGGGCTAAAACTTCTTGTCATTTAAAACAATAACAATACCAAATTATTGCATCATAGCATCACAAACATGAGAATAAAATATCTCAGTAAACATGTGGGCCTGAATTTTCCCCTCACTCATATTTGTGAATTCTTAGATTATTAGTTTCCTGGAATAATACATAATTTGCATACTTATTTTTCCTAGCACTTCTGGAACTATTTAAAGTACAGGACAATTACTCTTCCTACAATTTTATTAATATACTTAATTATAAAAATCATTAATTCAGTGATTTGTGTTTAAGGCTGGCAAACTCCTTTCCATTAAGCTCTGTTTCCAATTTCTGATCTTAAGCACTTTCCCCAGAGTTTGTGACTGCCATCTCCATGGGCCCTCCCTTTCCTAGCTTTCCTGACATTCCACTGGGATGTGTACTTGTCACCTTCTAAGATCCATAGACATCAGCAGTAGTCATTGGCCAACTCAAATGTAGGAGAACCTCTCTTCTAAGGGACTCTTCCTAAATGTCTACGACTCTATCCCTTTACTGCCCAATGGCTCTTCCTTCCTGCTTATGGAGACCTTTCCTCTCTAACCAATCCAGGAAACATCATTCACATTATAGTCCATTACTATGTATTGGTCACTGTCACATACCATTTGCTTATGCCTTTGTACCCATTATTGTTTTATTAGCTTTTTCCAAAGTATGATAATTTAATTGGCTAAATTAAATTATCACACTTTGGAGAAAATCAGCTAAGAAGGAGTATGAAAAAAAGATATAAAAAGAGTGTCAGGGGAGATACGTGGGGAGTTAAAACAACAGCTGTTGATTCAGGCAACCGAGTCCTCTAGAGGTGAACAGCTGCCTCCCAAGTTGGTTAATATGGTACATAGCAACACAACCCATTCCTTGCCTCGTCTGACACTCTAGCTCAAGGTTCTGTATTATAAAGCCAGCTTGCAAAAGGTAGCCTGACCCAGCTGACGTTGATGAGAGTAGAGGGAAGCTGCCCAGGGCCGATGTCCTTTACACTGATGACTATGACCATCAGGAGGTTACGTCCGGCTGATGACCAGAGGAGTAAACAGCAACATCAGCACTAGGGATCAGCAGTTTCCTCTGGGAAGCCAGGCAATGAGCCAACCTCCCTTTCCCAGCTAAAGATGAGCTGAGTCCAGAGCTACAAACTAAGTGTCCACACAGCTCATGCACATGATGTAAATGGGTGAGGTGGCCGGAAGTAAAGCAATCAGGAGTGCACATGATAACTGCTGAGCTCCTGCACTAACAAAAAGGAGGCAGTCACCTCTGATGAACCCAGTTATGACCACATAGGGTTGTGGGTCAGTGTTGTCAGCTCCTGTGATTTTCCCAGAGAACTCAGAAACCCAGATCTTTATGTAAAGTCTCTCAGTTTTCAAATGTTATTAATAACGCAGGGTTTTTTTAACCTATGTGCATAAAGTACGACATGCCCTTGACTATGGACATGCAGATGTGACCTGTAGACCACCAGTTTGCAACCCCTACCATAAGCCCTGCAATTAAAATCAGCTTCTTTTCTCCTTTCGTTGGCTTCTTCCTATAAATTTCTCTCCCGCTCACACTTCAGCCTCCACCCCTTTCCCTGGGCTTTTCCTCTCCTTCTCTTCTTTTGTTACAACCTTCATCATCCTAATTCCTCCCACCCAAACCCTCAGCCCCTCCTCTCCTCTTACCAAAATTCCATTATAATGATTATATAAAAAGACCCAGGCCCCCAAACCAATCAATTTATGAAAAATCAAAATGAGTAAAATTTCTAAATCTTGCATTAAAAGTCACCTAGTAGTAAAAAATGGTGCTCTAGGCAGAAGCACCACACCATCCCTCCACAGCAAAGATCTGAAAAACTAAGCCGAACAGACAATACAACAATCCTGAAACCCTAAAACATCAAATGAAGAGATAAAGGACTCAGCCAAGCACCAAATGGAGTGAGAAAACTGACAGAGAATGGAGAGCAAGGAGAGATTCATGCAGAGGTTCCCTACCAGCTAACGCAGCGCGGATCCGCCATCTTGGACTCTTATCGGAGACCAGCAAACAGGTACGAGAAAGCAGCCTCATGGAGCATCCAACGGGAGACAAAACAACCGGTAATTTGCGATATAAGCTTTCCCACCTCCCACCTTTCTTCACCCACACTCGGCCCCCTCTGCTTCCCGCGGACACAGTCTCTTGTCCAGAAACACCAGCCCGCACTACCTGGCTCTCTGAGTGCCATTTGTTGGCTGCTAGTGTTGCTTTTTCTTCTGCTTCTTTTGATTTCTTCTTTACCTCTCACCACCACCCCCTCCTTTCGTTCAAATACCTGGCTCTGTGTGCCATCTTTGCTTCTTCCTGAGGGGCTGTGGAGCTCCGTTCTAGTGTGGAGCTGCCAATCTGGGCTGCCGCGCTGGTGGGATCCTGGGGCTTTTGTTCGTTTGCTTGTTTTTAATTGTTTCTTCGTTTTCTTTTCCTTTTCTTGAGTTGGGAGCCGTTTCTGGCCAGGCGGTGCTGCGTGGCAAGGAGACTTCCCCCTCGGCTTGCACAGACGTGCAGAGGGATCCCTGAGGGCATTTCTTTTTTTGTTGTTGTTTTTTTCTGTTTTGGGGGGGGCCTTTCTTGTTCCTTCTTCTTTTTATTAATTTGTTTTGTTTTCTTTTCCCTCTTTTTTCCTTTTTGTCTTAATTCATTGCTCAGTTTCTCATTTCTCTATATCTTCCTTCTCTTTCTGTTCCCTGAATACCTGGCATTGTATACCTCTACACCTTCTAGCCAGGCTGTACTGCAACACCTGAGAGCTACTTCCCCAGACCTCATAGCTGCACTGGTGGGATCCCTGGGAACTTTACAGTTCTTTAACCTTTCTGATTTTTATTTATTCATTCTTTTCTTTCTTCTTCTTCCCCTTTCTGTTTTTCTCCATTTCATAGTCTGTCATCTCTCCACTCCAACGGCAAGCTCCCCTAGCATTCTTTTTTGTTTGTATGTTTTTGGCTCCTGTTCCTCTCTCCTCTCTCCCATATCCATCTTAGCTCCACACATAAAAATCTCCCTGCTGCATCCTGCCTACCTGCACCGTGCTCTTGACATCATACCACCAAGTAGCACAGGCACAGCCTACTGGAACCTTCCCTGCACTGATTACTGACCCGCTCTGGTGGCTGTAGTAAGTGTCACAAAATTACTGTCCCAGTAACTCCTCTTCAGCTAGACCTGAGCTGCCGTACCATATCTGAGTGACTGACCCTGCCAATTGGAGAAGGAGGGGAAAAGTATTGTGCCTACAGACGAGCAAACAACAAAGAACACACAGTCTGCCTGCTCAGACATAGTCAAAATTTTTTTTTTTAAAAAAAAGGGATGAAACAAACAAATCTACAATCAGTAAATGAGAAAAGTAACTACCGAATGCCCCGAAGACAGCAGACAATATCAAAACATTTACAAAAACAGGACAGGATGGTTCCAGTAGGCATCCAAAATAAAATACCAGATGACTCTCCTCTGGAAGAAAATGCACTAGAACTACCTCATAGGGAATTCAAATCTCTAATACTCAGAATTCTCCAAGAACTGAGGCAAAAAGCTGACAAACAT
>NW_004443973.1:7218679-7228822 GCF_000243295.1 Trichechus manatus latirostris | reverse complement strand
GAATCAAAAACACTGGAAATAACAAATGTTGGAGGGGCTGCGGGGAGATCGAAACACTTATGCACTGCTGGTGGGAATGCAAAATGATACAACCATTTTGGAAAATGCTATGGCGCTGCCTCAGAAAGTTAGAAATAGACATAACATTCGATCCAGCAATTCCACTCCTAGGAATATATCCTAGAGAAATAAGAGTCGTCACTCGAATAGACATATACACACCTATGCTCATGGCAGCATTGTTCACAATAGCAAAACGATGGGAACAACCTAGATGCCCATCAACAGATGAATGGATAAACAAACTATCATACATACCCACAATGGAGTACTATGCAATGAGAAATAACAACAATGAATTTGTGAACCATCTCAAAACATGGATGAAACTGGAGGACATTATGCTGAGTGAAATAAGTCAATCACAAAAGGACAAATATCGTATGAGACCTTTATTGTAAAAACCCATGAAAAAGTTCACACACAAAATGTAATGATCTTTGTTGGCTACCAGGGATGGGGGGGGTGGAAATACTAAATAGGCAGTAGATAAGTGGTATCCTGGGTGAAGGTTGAGACAGTACATAATACAGGGGAAACTAGCACAACTTGTACAAGAAAGGTCATGGAAGACCCATAGACATATCCAAACTCCCTGAGGGACTGAATTGCTGGGCAGAGGGCTGTGGGGACCATGGTCTCGGGGAACATCTAGCTCAAACGGCATAACACAGTTTATAAAGACAATGTTCTACATTCTACCCTGATGAGTAGTGTCTGGGGTCTTAAAAGCCTGTGAGCGGCCATCTAAGATACTCCACTGGTCTCATCCCTTCAGGATCAAGGGAGAATGAAGAGAACAGGATACAACGAAAAGATAGTCCGAAGGACTAATTGTCCACAGCTACCAAGGCCTCCACCTGACTGAGTCCAGTACAGCTAAATGGTGCCCAGCTACAACCACTGACTGCTCTGACCAGGATCACAACAGAGGGTTCTGGACAGAGCTGAAGAAGGATGTAGAACATAATTCTAACTCAAAAAAGAAAAAGACCAGATTTACTGGCCTAAAGGAGACTGGAGATACCCCGAGAGTATGGCCCCCAGACACCCTTTTAGCTCAGTGGTAAAGTTATCTCCGAGGTTCACCGTTCAGCCTGGGAGTGGACAGTCCCGTAAAACCAAATGAGACTAACGAGGTACAGGAGTCCCGTGACAAGGGCCAGAAGGCAGAAGGGGACAAGGAAGCTGGTGATAGGGAACCCAAGGTTGAGTAAGGATATTGTTGATGTGTTGTGAGATTGTTAACCATTGTCATAGGGCAACATTTGTAGTAACTGTTAAATGAGAAAGTATTTTGTTCTGTAAGCCTTCATCTTAAGTGAGAATAGCAGCACAATTGGAAGAGCGTAGTCAATGTCACTGAACTGTGCATGTAGAAATTTTTGAAATGGTGTATCTTTGGCTATGTGTATTTTCACCAAAAAAAAAGGTTGAGAAGTTAGAGGGTTGACATGTTGTGGGGTTGTTAACCAGTGTCATAAAACAATACGTGTACTACTGTTTCATGAGAAACTATTTGTTCTGTAAGCCTTCACCTGAAGTACAATAAAATAAATAAATAAATAAATAAAAAGGCACCTAGTAGACTCCTCTGTCCCCTGGGGGCACTTTAGAAGTATTAATATTTCAAAGGCTCATACTTGAATTTTTTTTTTGTTCCTATTTGATATCACCTCATACATATGCTGTCTTTTCAAGTTCTTGAACTAAACAGCCCTGTCACCTTCTCCTGTTCAACCACCCTACTTCCTATATGCTCCCAGCTCCTCTCCACAAATATAAAACTGCTAGCGTTTCAGACATCCCTCTCCTGAGGTAACTCACCATGGTACCTGGAGCCCTTCCTGACCTTTGGCCCTCTGACCTCTTAGGGGTTCTAACCCTGTTTGAGAAGCCATGTCTGTCTGTGACTGGGAGCTCTCAGAGGGATTTTTATAGATACTCATTCATCACCTCAGTAGCCTGACTCTCACCTACACTAAAGTATACCCAAAAAACCAAACTTATTGCTATCAAGTCAATTCTGACCCATAGCAACCCTGTAGTATGTCATCCCTTATTTCCTGGGTTCATCCCAATTTTTGGTCATAGCACAGGACTAAGACGTCAAAAACTGCCAATCTTGTATCTAGAGAGAATAAGCAGTTGCCTATATACTGAGATTTACAAAAATAATAATAACACAATAAAGTAAAAACAAATAACTTCCCCACCTGTTCACTGATGTCTGAAATCTTTTGCCAAATTCTTCATTCCACCACTGAAGTGGAGACTTTGCCCCTGGGAAAAGCATCAACAAACCCCAATCCATACTGAGGGGTAACTACTGGATGTCAGGGATTTTTCTGAAAGCAAGACTTGACAAGGAAAAAGGAATAAATGGAAAGACATGAGGCAAAGAAGCAGGTAGGAAGGACGCCCCCTGAGGAGGGGGCGGGGGACCTCAGGTGCGAGGAGGGGAAGTTACTGCATTATTTTGCCTGGAGCTATTTCCTACCTTGCTCCCACTTTGGCCCTCTTCCAACCCTGGAGCACAGTCAATATTTTTGCCTGCCAATGTAGGAGAGTTGAGAATTTGGAGAAACACTCTAACACTTCCTCTAGTTATTAAGACAAGATCAAAACCCACCCACTCCTAGCCCCATGCCTCACCCACCACCCCAGCATTCACAACCCATACTCAGATAGCCCCCAGACAAATGAAATCTGCTGGAGTGCCATGCTGGTAATTCCTGAATCTGAAGACTGGAGGCAAGTCCTTCCTCATTGAGAAGTTTCACTTTCCTGATCCAACAGAGAGACAGCCCAGAGGGCAAACTCCCATGCTGAGTATAATTCTGTGGGTGAAATGTTTAGAAAAGCCCCACCAACACAGCGCAGCAATTTCCATGCAAATTTGTGCCTGTGGGGGAAAACTCAATTGGCCCAACAATAGTACTGATGGTGCACCCCCTGTCCCCACTTCAGTGGGGCGTGGAAGTACGACTTAAAAAAGAGATCTGTTTGTTCAGCTTTTCTCCCTCTGAGTGTGCCAAGCATAAATGACTCCTGTGTTTCAAACGAGGCGTCCGCTCCACACTGCTGTTCAATGGCAAGGACTGTATGGAAATGAGAAGTTGTGTTTGTCTCCTTTCCAGTGAGACAAAGAGAATAAAGGCAACCTTTTCCAGAAAGAAAGAGCAGGAAAAAAAGTCAGGACATTCATATTTCGTGAAACAATAGACGCTGGTTAACAATGTGGGATTTTCGAAGAATCCACTGAATTTGGTTAATTACAGATGATCACAGTGCTTCAAGCTACCCACCTCAATTCCCACAGCCTGTGGCCACCCTGGGTGTTTTAGTCAGGGTAGTCTACAGAAACAAAACCAGTAAGATATATACGTAAAGAGAGAGAGAGGCCCTGGGTGGCACTAATTGCTGGACTACTAACCAAAAGGTTGACAGTTCAAACCCACCCAGAGGCACGTTGGAAGAAAGGCCTGGCAATCTGCTTCCAAAAGGTCACAACCATGAAAACCATATGGAGGGCAGCTCTACTCTGAAATACACTGGGGTCTCCATGAGTCAGAATCAAGTCGATGGCAACTGGTTTGGTTTTGATTATACATAGAGAGAGAGATTTATTTAAGGCATTGGCTCATGGGACTGTGAGGCTGGCAAGTCCAAAATCTATAGGTCAGGCAACAGACTAGAGATTCCTGCAGTCTTGTGTCCCAAAATCTATAGGTCAGGTAACAGGAAGAGTGAAGAGTAAGGGAGTTTTGGCAAAATGTCTGTTCATAGTCCTGAGGCAAAATACACCGTAGGGAGAACTTCCTTTTTGCCCTTAAGTCCTTCAACTGATTGGATGAGGTCCACTCACATTATGGAAGGTAGACTGCTTTATTTAGGCCAGCTGATTTAATCACATGTACCTACTTCATAATGGCATCAGACCAGTGTTTGACCAAACAACTGGGCACGATAGCCTAGCCAAGTTGACACATAAAACTAATCATCAAACTGGGGTAGTGGTGGATATATTAGTGGAAAGAGTTCAGGATCAGAAAATTGTTCAGGTCTCCACCACTAATTATCAAGATGAATTTGCACAAATTGCTATAAACATTATGGAAATGAACTAGCTCAAGGGTCTTCAGACTCGGAACAGGTGTATGTGCCCTGGTATGTCAAGACTTTCCAAATCTTCAGCTTCCACATGTAATCTTTCCTAAAATGAATCTGCTTAAGATCACACCACAGGGGCTCTTTTTGCCCAATAGTCCCTTTCCTACTTTGAAAAAGAAAAAATATACTCTTCACTCACCAGTCTTACTAAGATTCATTATCCTAGGGTATGGAAACCTCCATGACTTCCTCCTGAGGGAGTTCTGTTAGACAAAAGCAAGACAGCTTTGGAAAGAAATATCAAAGGGAGATGGAAAACTTTCTCTGTGCCAACTTTCTTTCCTTTCTCCCTCCCTCTCTCCCTTCTGTACTCCCTTCGCTTTTTAGAATTAGAAGTTAAAAGCAAGAGGTTCCAAAAAGGTGGCATACTAACACATTTATTCTAATTAAAAAATGAAATAAGATTTTTTAATCTGACAGAAAGTAAGTCCAATTTGGCAGAATGGTTTGACAACAAGGACTAACTTTGCTTATTAATTTATATGATGAACACTCTCCATAAATGTAATGAGCTAAATCTGTAGCTCCAAAGTTTGGATGAAAATATATTTTAATCATGGATATGATATTCAGTACATCATTTAATATATACTTTGCAAGTATTTAAATTTAAGATAAAAAATTTTAGATGTCAACTCAAAAGGGGTCTTTTGAAATTTTTTCATGAGCAAAAGAGTGAAACCACTAGTTAATCCTTTCCAGGTTATACTGCCCATAAAATTTCTTGATTTCTTTTCCTTTTTCTGTACCCAGCTCTATCCCCTACTCTCCTGACCTAAGCCCTATTGCTTCTTAATCCTGGTATTTGAGAGGAGCCAATTGCTCCTACCATTCAGTGCATCACTTGAGTTCTCCAGAAATACAACATACCTGAAGGACCCAGAAAAGTAGACGAGAAGTTGTGGGAGCCAAGCATTAAGACCTCCAAAGAAATTGGACAGCCCCATAAAACAAAACGGGACTAATGAGGCACAGCAGTCCAGGGACAAGGACTAGAAGGCAGGAAGGGAAAAGAAAGCTGGTGATAGAGAACCCAAGGTTGAGAAGGGACAATGTTGACGTGTCGTGGGGTTGTTAACCATTGTCATATGGCAATATGTGTACTGTTTAATGAGAAACTATTTGTTCTGTAAACCTTCATCTAAAGTACAAAAAAAAAAAAAAAGAATTATCTGTGTGAGATAAAATTGACAACAGCAACTCAGGGGGTTTGATGGGAAGCCTAGGGGGCAGTGAGCTGAAGATAATGGTGATGGAATAATTTGGAAAAGGATAGTGAGACTAGCAGCACAACTGGAAGAATGTAATCGATGTCACTGAATTGTACATGTAGAAATGTTTGAAATGGTGTATCTTTGGCCATATGTATTTTCACCAAAAAAAAAAAAAGGTTGAGGAGGGAGAGTGTTGACATATCGTGGGGTTGTTAACCAATGTCATAAAACAATATGTGTACTGACTGTTTAATGAGAAACTATCTGTTCTGTAAATCTTCATCTAAAGTACAATAAAAAAAATTAAAATCATAGTAGTTTAAAAAAGACCCCCAAAGCACCTCGCAAACATCTTGACCATTTTACATGTCAGGGGACTAGAAATCATAGACTGACTAGGTCAGCTGTCTCAGGGGGAACAATGCTTTTGCTCCCAGTTCCCCCAGTGGACTAATTTAATGTTTCCTTCCAACTCATAAGAAATAGATAAGATATTCAAGGTCAGACAGAACATCAATCAAAACCCTTCTTTTTTAACTTCCTGTTTGTAATGCATTCCATTGATACAATTCTTTTTGTCCACAGTGATCACTCTTGGATGTGAAAATGGGAGAAAAAACGTTAGCTATAGATATAAACAAACAAACAAACAACCCATTACCGTCAAGTTGACTCCAACTCTTGGCAACCCATGTGTTTCAGAGTAGAACTGGGCTCCACAGGGTTTTGATGGCTGATTTTTCAGAAGTAGATTGGCAGAAGTTTCTTCTGAGGTGCCTCTGGGTCAGTTCGAACCATCAACCTTTCAATGGTAGCCAAGCACTTAATCTTTTGCATCACCCAGGGACTCCTGATACAGATATAGATACATGGATATATATATATATCCCACTTCCTTGGCTTGATTTAGAGAAGACCAGGGTAGTGAGCATCTCTATCATTATCAACAACCCTGAGAAAAGAAAATAAATTCCTCAGTGGCTCCGAGTGCTACAATATCCAGCTGGTTATTTCTCTAGACAAATTGTTTTTTCGTTTTTAATTCTTTTATGCTTTTATTGTAAACAGAACATTTCCAGAACTCCAGAAATCCCCTTATTCCCTCTCCCATCTATAACCTCCTTTACCATCTCCAAGGAAACCAATATCCTTAATATGTATTCATTTTGCCTTTAAAAAGAAAAAAAAATCCTTATAAATGGAATCTTATAGTATGCACTCTCTTAAATCTGGCTTCTTTCACCCAATCTTATGTTTGTGACATTCATCCATATTGTTACTTTATAGCATGTAATTCTGACACAAACACCAAAAGTTAGGTCACAAGGTGATCAGCAATTAGCCATTGAGAGAAAGAAATAAACCCAAAGAGATAAAGTGGTTCGGTCAAGGTCACATAACTAGTAAGTGTAAACAAACACAACCAGTTGCCATAGAGTCAATTCTGACTCATGGTGACCCCATGTGTGTCAGAGTAGAACTGTGCTCCATAGGGTTTTCAATGGCTGATTTTTTGGAAGTAGATGGCCAGGCCTTTCTTCTGAGGTGCCTCTGGGTGGACTTAAACCACCAACCTTTTGGTTAGCAGCCGGGTGTGTTAACTGTTTGCACCACCCAGGGACTCTACAACCAAATGAGGTACCTAGATCTCCAGGCTCCAGGTCTAGCTTTCTTTATTTTACACCATGTTCTTTATTTTACGTCAAGCTAGAGTGTAGCTTGATGGGACCAATGTGGGAACTGAGTTTATTCACATCTTGGCTCTTCTACTCACCGCTAATGTGATTCTGGGCAAAGCACTTATCTTCCCTAAAACTTGAGTGCCCCCTTTGTCAAATGGTGTCCCGTCATTGACACCTTGTAGATAGCCAGTTAATGTTTGTTAAGTGGATGAACATGTGATTCTGGTTGTCGTCAGACATGACGAGAGATCATGCACATAAAGAGCCTAGTATGGTGCCGGGCTAAACAAATATTTTTTCATCATTTTTGTGCCATGGCCCCCTTTGGTAGTTTGGTGAAGCCTATGGACTCCTTCTCAGACCGCGTAAAACAAATGCGTAGGATTGTGAAGGCAGCTCATTGTCTTGAAATACTGTTATCAAAAAAAATTTTTTTTGAATGTGTGACATAATAACATATGTGCTTTTTTATTAACCTATTAAGTGCATGTGTTGGTGGCAGGAGTAATAATGACCATAATTTTAAAGTAGTGGTGACTATAAACAATATTTTGAAATATTTGTAACAACTATAATGTGATATGAAAATATCTGTAATTTGGTGACAAATTCCCATGATATGTACATATTGCTGGGGTTTGTTGCTTATTATACATAATATACATAATAAAAGGAAATATTAAATATCAGAGTTTAGTGAAAATAAAGACTTAAGTTTCTTCCGATCAAAGTTCATAGATTCCCTAATCTAGACAAATTGTGACTCAGGCAATATTTTGGGGGCCTGCCCACCTCCCTTTTTGGCTTCCTTTTTCCTCCTCGGATTGGCTCTTCCTCTCCAAAGCACCTACCCTCTGGTAGCTTCAGTTAGCTAATGTGATAACTCATGAATAATAATAACTACCACTCATGGGGTGTCTACCATTTTGCACACATTATCTGTACCCCTTAATATTATTATACCTATTATATGATTGAAGCAACTGAGGCTCAGAGAATTAAATAACTTGCCCAAGGTAACAAAGTGGAAGATTTGGAATTTGAACTCAGGTCTATAGTGCTCAAAGCTTATTCCATTTCCACTACACTGTATTGCCTCCTTCTGGCTTGAAGAAGTTTTGCATTTTAATAAAGTTTCTGAAAACCAAACCTATATAAGATTAAAGAAATAGATTTCTAGTAGAATTTCAGGGATCATCAAAGGTAGAAAAGAGCTATTTGGGGATAAGAAGTCTTCAGACACCCCTCAAATCTTGCAATACAAGTGATTAACACCCTACTCTCCCAACACCCTACTTCTGCAGAGGGGTAAGGAGCTTAAAGCCAAAGAAATACCCCTATAGTCTCTGTAAGGTCTGCAAGAGTTACAGAACATGTGGACAAACAGAACTCTTGTATACTTTTGAGGAAAAAGGGAGATAATGGGAAGAACATTACTGACCAGCTCCCATTCTAGGTGGTGTTCTAGATGCATTCTGGAATAATTTTTTTTTTTAATTCCTCCAACACAGTAATTAAACTATTAACCCTCTCTTATAGATAAGGAACTGAGTGCCAAAAAAAAGAGGAAAGAAAATAGAATGTGAAGTAATTTCCCCATCTGTGTAGCTTCACAATTGTTGTTGTTAAGTGCTGTCAAGTGGATTCCAACTCATAGCGACCCTACATACAACAGAAAGAAACATTGCCATTCTCACAGTCGCTGTCATGCTCCAGCCCATTGTTGCAGCCAGTGCGTCAATCCATCTCACTAAAGGTCTTCCTCCCTTGCGCTGATCTCTACCTTACCAAGCATGATGTCCTTCTCCAGGGACTGATCCCTCCTGATAACATGTCCAAAGTATGTGAGACAAAGTCTCGTCATCCTTGCTTCTAAGGAAGATTCTGGCTGTACTTCTTCCAAGACAGATTTGTTCATTCTTTTGGCAGTCCATGTTATATTCAATATTCTTCACCAACACCACAATTCAAAGGTGTCAATTCTTCTTCGATCTTCCTTATTCATCATCCAGCTTTCATATGCATATGAGGCGACTAAAAATACCATGGCTTCGGTCAGGCGCACCTTAGTCTTCAAGGGGACATCTTTGCTTTTTAACATTTTATAGGGGTCTTTTGCAGCAGATTTGCCCAATGAAATGACTCTTTTGATTTCTTCACAATAGCTACGTATTATTATAAGTAGGTTTCCCAAATCCTGGAAAGAAGGAAGCATTGGGCAAAGGAAGGAGAACATCAAAACTACTGTTTCCTCGGGGAACATCTAGCTCAATTGTCATAACACAGTTTATAAAGACAATGTTCTACATTATACCTTGGTGGGTAGTGTCTGGGGTCTTAAAAGCCTGTGAGCAGCCATCTAAGATATTCCACTGGTGTCATCCCTTCAGGAGCAAGGGAGAATGAAGAGAACAGGACACAAGGAAAAGATTAGTCCGAAGACTAATGGACCACAGCTACCAAGGCCTCCACCAGACTGAGTCCAGTACAGCTAGATGGTGCCTGACTACCACCACTGACTGCTCTGACCGGGATCACAACAGAGGGTTCTGGACAGAGCTGAAGAAGGATGTAGAACATAATTCTAACTCACAAAAAAAAAGACCAGATTTACTGGCCTAAAGGAGACTGGAGATACCCCGAGAGTATGGCCCCCCACACACCGTTTTAGCTCAGTGGTGAAGTTACCTCCGAGGTTCACCGTTCAGCCTGGGAGTGGACAGTCCCATAAAACCAAATGAGACTAACGAGGTACAGGAGTCCCGTGACAAGGGCCAGAAGGCAGAAGGGGACAAGAAAGCTGGTGATAGGGAACCCAAGGTTGAGTAAGGATATTGTGGATGTGTTGTGAGATTGTTAACCATTGTCATAGGGCAACATCTGTAGTAACTGTTAAATGTGAAACTATTTTGTTCTGTAAGCCTTCATCTTAAGTGAGAACAGCAGCACAATTGGAAGAGCGTAGTCAATGTCACTGAACTGTGCATGTAGAAATTTTTGAAATGGTGTATCTT
>NW_004443973.1:7124537-7218579 GCF_000243295.1 Trichechus manatus latirostris | reverse complement strand
AGTTAGAGGGTTGACATGTTGTGGGGTTGTTAACCAATGTCATAAAACAATATGTGTACTACTGTTTCATGAGAAACTATTTGTTCTGTAAGCCCCCACCTGAAGTACAATAAATAAATAAATAAATAAATAAATAAGTACTGTTTCACAAACTAAGTTTATAAACAACCGGAAGGCAGTGTCCTCACACTAGACTGTAAACTCTCCCAAGGGAAAGGACCACATTCTTAACATCTCTGTACTCCTGAGTGTCTGGAGCGGGGCCTGGCACAGAGGAGGCTCACAGTGATTACTTAACTACGGTGGTGCTGGCCCATGAATTTCCTCTGTAACTCTCCAGGGCACCCAAGGCATTTCTCTGCAGTAGAGGATACCCAGTGTTTCTACCATGTTGATTTTCCAGGCTGTAAACTTTCTGGACAATGCTGTGTTCATTAATCATTGAAATGATGCACAGCTTTATCTCTTCCCTTTACCCTTGTCTCCTATCAAGCTTCTTGTCATTTTAAAGCAAAGCTGGTAAGTATTGTATCCACTGCAACCACTGGATGACAGACTTTATCTGGATTTTTACTAATATTTATCAAGTTCAAATATGTGATGTTCTATTGAATGCATTAGAAAATTAAGATGGTTGGGAACGGATTACACCACAGACAAATGTGCACTAGTCTCCAAATTTTCTCTAGTCTTCGTTATCTAGTGTTAATACTACGAAATTCTTTTCAACAGATATTTATTAAGTGCCTACTATGAGCTATGCACTCTTCTAGGTGCAAGAAGTAGGGAAAAGATTAACGTATACATCCAATTAAAATACAATGTGAAAAGTGCTAAACAGCAGTATACGTGCAGCTTTATGAATATACAGAGAAGAAATAAATTTATGTAGTGTTTCATACTTTTAAATTGCTTTCACACATATTATCTCATGTTTTTGTCAAGGCTACACTCCCTCGCCGATGTGGTAGGTACAGCAGGTGTTATTACCAAACACTAGAAAGATTGTAAGATTTGCCCAGGATCTGACAGTGTATCAGCAGGAGAATTAAAGATAGAGTCCAAACCACAAAGATCTAGCCCAGTACTACAGTCCTTTTTCAAAATCCATTCCTTTCCCAGGCAGATTACTTCCCCAGTAACCCCAGTGTCATTCAATAAAATTGTACATAAACACAATGTTACGTCTCACAATACTGCTCATGAAGGAGACTCCTGTTGTTCTATATCTCACCCCAAAATTTCATGTTATTATTCCACCAGATCAATGAGTGGAAATCACTAACAAACTACAAATTTCATACTAAGGGAATTCATAGTAAAAGAATTCACAGTTTTTCTTCAAGATAACTTTCTTCCAATTATCTACTGTTATGCAACAAATTATTTTGAAACATAGTAGATTAAAACAACAAGTATTTTATTATGTCTCATGATTTTGTTTATCAGGAATTCAGGCTGGGTTCAGCTGGGTGATTCATTTATTCCACATGATGTTGATGAAGTCACTCTGTTGCATTCAGCAAGCAGATGGCCTCAATCATATGTTTGACACTTTGGGCGGGTGGGGGCAGATGCCTGTCAGGCTGGACTTAGCTGGGACTGTCAACCAGAGCACCTATCCATTCCAATATGGTGGCCACAGGGTAGTCAGACTTCCTACTGGGAGGGTCAGGACGCCAAGAGTTACAAGAGAAAAGTTGCGTGGTCTTTTGCATCTAGCCTCAGAAGTGACATGGCATCATTTCCATCATATTCTGTTGTTGAAAGCAGTCACAAGCCTTCCCAGCTTCAAGGAGAAGAGACATAGACCCCTACCTCTCAATGGGAAGAGTGTCAAAGAATGTACAGTCATGAAACAGTCACGTACGGGTTTCTTATTTTAATTTATAATTCCCCTTCCTGACCTAAGGTGGCCAAGAAAGTTCTCTGTTATAATTCCATCCAATTCCGCTTCTTTTTAAGTCAAACAAGTTTGCTGGTTCTCTTCTGCCTGTTCTACACATTCTGCATGTTCTTGTGTCAGGCAGTGTCATGACGGATGGTCACTTGCTGCATTAGAGCCATTATAACAGTAAGGTTCTCAGTCTTTGTCTATGGCTGCATGAGGTACACACAAAGAGACTGAGTCCTTATTAGTTTCATTTAAAGGTGCTACTGCAGGGTGTTTAGTGCCAGGAATGGTTTCTCTATCCACTGGCACTGCTTTTTCATTGTTTTGTTTTGCTCCCAACTATGCCTTTGAGATTGAACTGCAAAGTGGGTGAGAGGACAATCTTTGGGGTCAGAAAGATTTGGGTTTCTAATTCCAATTCCACCACTTACTGTGTGATCTTGTCTTGTGATCTTAGAGATCTTGTGATCTCTAAGCATCAGTGTTTTAGTCTATAAAATGGAGACAAAGATATATACTTCAGGGGTTGTTGAAAAAATGTGGAAGCCTAGTGGAGCAGTGGTTAATAGCTCATCTGCTAACCCAAAAGGTCGTCAGTTCAAATCCACCAGCCACTGCTTGTAAACTCTATGGGGCAGTTCTACTCTGTCCTACAGGGTCACTATGAGTCAAAATTGACTCCACAGCAACGGGTTTGGTTTTGGGTTTTTGGGTTTTTTTTGTTTTTTTTTTTTAAAGTAAACAAAGCAATTATCACATTGCCTGGTACTTAGTAAATGCCCACTAAGTGGTAGCTGTAGTAGCAGTACTAGTAGCACTATTAGTAGTAGTGATGATGGTTAACAATATTTAACTGATAAAGGGTTATGATATTATAAAGTAAAAAACTCACGAACAAGAAATGATTTTTTTACGGTTCAATCCTCTCTGGATAGCTATATAAACTAAATATAAATAAGAACATGAATATGGATATGGGTATAGATATATACATATATTAAGTAAAAATATTTATATTTTCCCTTTTTCGGCAGGTACATTTTATTATTTATATTCTTAAATGTCCACTTGGGTATTTTCTGTCAGTCACTCACACCAGCTTTTCAATTTTTGCTAAGGGAATCTACCTGTGTTAGAAAAGCATTCAAATACAACGGTTAGAATCCGCAGATCACAAAGAATATAGCATGATGAAAATGTTCCGAGAGCCCCATAAAGAAACACTTCAATATTTAAGATGGCTGGATTTTCTCCACGGACTGAGAGCCAGTCTGCCTATCACCAGCCCAGCTTCGAAAATATAGTTCTTGGCTCCAGTCTGCAGTTCAATGAATGCGATCAATGCAAATACAAGGTGAATAAATCTTAAAGATACTGAACTAAGTTATTTTCCAACGCAAGAACACAAGGGACAGGACAACCTTGATTCGTCGATGACCGAGCTAGTATTTCATCTTGGACTAACCGATGCGAAGGTTAATGTTATTGACTCCCTCTTTGAATCTTCTTTGGAGAAAAGCAATATTCCACTTTTAATTGGTTATTATTGCAACACCCTCCCCATAGTTAAGACCTGTCAATATTCCTTCTTCTGAGGGATTCTTAAGGTCTAAGGTTTTACTAGCACTGACATGAAATAATATGCATCACAATTCACATTCAAATTCACTTCACTTACACACCGTAACCTTTCTGAACAAGTGAGAACTCTCCCAACAGGGACCATATTTACCTGCCACTCATTCGCTGCTGTGCAGAGGAAACGGAGTGGAAGATAGGGTTAAGGTCATTTAGAGGCCCTGAAAATTCATTTCTCAACGGGCAGCAAAGGATGGGTGAAAATATTCAAGGTTCCTAGATTTGGCTTAAGTACACTATGCAAAACTTTGAGTAAAACACAGCAAGAAAATAGCACAGTAACATTACAGCACTATAGGACCAGAAAAAACACCAAAGGTTTCTATTCTGGTCTTCCAAAATTATCTTTCCATTGTTTCTTCTCCTTCTGCAGGCTACCATTTACATAATTTCACTTTCAATTTCCATAACTCAAAGCACGGAAAATGAATTGATAACTCTTTCCCAGCTCTGTCTTGGGAAATCTAGTATCCAAGTAGATTCTTCTGTAAAGTACAGGATTCCCTCAAGTTTCTTGTTCGTTATTTCTTCAGCAAGAGGGTTTGGAATAACTTGTAGCCAACTGCTTTGTATCTTATTTTACTGAAAGTAATAGATGTGCTTGGTAATTACCGTTGAACATGAGTTAGTTGCAAATTGATAAAATTCTTCTGAACATTGGAAAACTGACCTCATTTTCTGAGCAGAATGTTTTTCTTCTCTTCACCTCTGGCCTCCAGCTTCTTAGACCCAACAGCATTCAGGAAGGGTTTAAATACAGAACCTGCAGTATTTACGATGTTCTTAGGCCATAAATACTGCCTCTGCAAAGGACTAGGCTCCTGGAAATGGACTTTCAGTTTCTCTCAAGTATGCTTCAAGAAAGAACAGTGTGAATCTGTGAATATCTCTTTCCTTTACCAAAAATACATGTTTTAAGCTCTTGAAACTCCTGAGAGATTCAGTGGCAATTACTGTACCAGAAATGAGAGACAAGAGACTAGTTAATAGAATTCATATTCAAATCCAACTTTGGATTTATATAAGATTTTCAGATTGTACTCCTCATCAGGAATAATAGTGT
This sequence comes from Trichechus manatus latirostris, assembly GCF_000243295.1. NCBI lineage: Eukaryota > Metazoa > Chordata > Mammalia > Sirenia > Trichechidae > Trichechus > Trichechus manatus. Next base: position 7,213,984 of record NW_004443973.1, on the reverse strand, counting down.
AGAGAGTAAAGCTAATGTAAAAAAGGCTTAGACTAATCTTCGTCCCTACATCTTCCCCCTAAGTTGAGGGCTAAGTCTTTCATACTCCAAAGTCAGAAGAGGAGTCTAAAATCCTTTAGTTCGTTGATCATCCATTGGTCCAGTCCCCAAATCTGGGTCACTTCCTCATCCAACATTCTCTCCTCCCAGACTGCCTTGCACTGCTTATTCAAGAGACATGTAAAGAAACACTAGAAAAAAATACCAAGTCACTACATATTATAATATAGAGTTTCTGAATTATAACTAATTCTAATAAATTTGAAAATGAAATGTTAAAATCAAAGAGCCATTAATATCAGATTTTTACCTGAGTAACTGATATTACAGTGGAAAGAAAGTACATGTGCAGCAACGGCAGCCCCAGATTCGTGTTTACCACAGGAATCTCTAAATGCTTCAAAAATTGCCAACATGTGCTAGATGAAAGAATTGTTAGAAGTGTATTCCCTGACCTTGATCTAATAATTCCAGAGATAAAAGTCTTTTAGCTTCATAGTTGTTTGCCTGTTTGTGCTATAGAGTACTGGTTTTAGATATTTTTCTTTCAAGTGAAAATAGTAACTTTATCATACACACATTTGTATTGTGTGTCATAATACTGAGATGTTGTAACTAGAGTAATTGTGTTGCATAATCTTGCAACTAGGAAGACCCTTAGAGACTATCTTAGAAAGTAGCTTTTATATACATGATCACACATATATCTCACATGGTGGAAAGATGTTATTAACTCAAAAAGAACACAGAAATCCAGAATGGATGTGGGACTTGCCCAAACTCACTCATAAAACAGCCTGGACCTTGAATGCCACACTCTCTTTTTCATTTCTGTTTCACTTCTTTCTTAGTTATCTAGTGCAGGTATAACAGAAACACCACAAGTGGGTGGCTTTAACAAACAGAAGTTTAGTTTCTCACAGTTTAGGAGGCTAGAAGTCTGAATTCAGAGTGCCAGCTCTAGGAGAAGCCTTTCTCTCTCTGTTAGCTCTGAAGGAAGGTCCTTGTCTCTTCAACTTCTGGCTCCTTAGAGATCTCCGTGTGGCTTGGCATCTATCTTACCATCACCACCCCCAACCCCTGCTCATTTGTTTAATCTCTTTTATTTATCAAAAAAGATTGACTCAAGATACACACTACACTAATCCTGCCTCATTGGCATAACAAAGACAGCCCATTCCTGAATGGGATTATAACCACAGGCATAGAGGTTAGGATTTACAACACATATTTTTGGGGGACACAATCCAATCCATAACATTCTACCCTTTGGCCCCCCAAAATTCATGTCCTTACCGCATACAAAACATTCATCCTATCACATCATCCCAAAAGTCTTACATACACTCCAAGTCCAAAATCTCATCTTCTGAATCAACTAAATCTAATTGGGTAAGACTTCAGGTGCATTCCATGCTGGGGCAAAATTCCTCTTCATCTGTGAACCTGTAAAATCTAGAATACAATTTATCTGTTTCCAAAGTACAATGGTGGAACAGACACAAGGTAGACATTTCCATTACAAATGGGAGAAATTAGAGGGAAAGAAGGGATAATGAGTACCAAGCAAGTCCAAAACCCAACAGAAACATTTATATTAGCTCTCAAGGCTTGAAAATAATCCTCTCTTCTCTGAGGCCATCTAGGCAATAGCCCCACCCTACAGATTCTGTGTGTTGGCCACATTCTCTGGATTTTGGGTGGAGGCCCCTCTGCTCCAGGGTTCAGCTCCACCTTCCAGGCCCACTGGGAACGCAGCTCTGCTCCCTCAGCTTTGAACAGCCCCATTCTCCTAGTCCATCTGAGTGGTGGCCCCACTTCCTTTTGGGCATGGAAGCCCTGCCTTCTCAGCTTTGGGCAGTGGACCCATCTCCCTGGCACACCTTAACGGCAGCCCCACACTCCCAAACCAAGTCATCAAAGATCTAACTCTTTGAAACCTAAGAGACTGTGGCCCCACCCTTTGAGATCCATGAGACTGTGGCCCCACCTTTTGAAACCAACAAGGCCCTGCTTCCCGTGCTCCTTCCAGCAGCTCTACTGATCCCCAAAGTGCTCCAGAGATGGTCCTTTTCTATTCTTGGAGGACTACACATGTAACTCCTTATGTCTGTTTCCTTCCTGTAGAATTCCAAGAGGCAGACAGTGTGCTTTCCTGTGCCAACCTCACAATTGCTATATTTAAGCCCACTGTTGCAGCCACTGTGTTAATCCATCTCCTTGAAGGTCATCCTCTCTTTCTCTGACCCTCTACTTTACCAAGCATGATGTCCTTCTCCAAGGACTGGTCCCTCCTGATAACATGCCCAAAGTATGTGAGATAAAGTCTTGCCATCCTCACTTCTAAGGAGCATTCTGGCTGTACTTCTTCCAAGACAGATTTGTTTGTTCATCTGGCAGTCCATGGTACATTCAATATTCTTCACCAACACCATAATTTAAAGGCATCAATTCTTCTTTGGTCTTCCTTATTCATTGTCCAACTTTCCCATGAAAATGAGGTGATTAAAAATACAATGGCTTGGGTTAGGCACAGCTTAGTCCTTAAAGTGACATCTTTGCTTTTCAACACTTTAAGAAGTTCTTTTGCAGCAGATTTGCCCAATGCAATACATCATTTGATTTCTTGACTGCTGCTTCCATGGGCATTGATTGTGGATCCAAGTAAAATGAAACATCTTAAATAATATCTATGTTTATCATGATGTTGCTTATTGGTCCCCTTGTGACAAATTTTTTTTTCTTTATGTTGAGGTAAAATCCATACTGAAGGCTGTAGTCTTTGAGCCTCATCACAGGCATAGAAGTTAGGATTTACAACACACATTTTTGGGGGGATACAATTCAATCCATAACAATACCCATTCCACCTCCAAAACACTTTCCTCAAACACTTTAGCATCTGATCACAGCTTCTCTCTTTTCCCATCTTTGGTCATTGTTCTCAACAACAGCATCATCCATGTTGATGATCACAAAATTTCTTAACAGCTCTCACTTTCAACTCCATTACACTTTAGCCACAGTTTGGATTTTCTCATCACTAAGAACCATTCACCTCTCAGATCTCTAATCAGTTCTCCCTTTCTAACACATCTCCTCACTTTCTTCTCCTGAACCCACATATCTACTCAATCTGTCTTTTGCCATTGTCAGTTAGTTAAAAAATACCAATTGATGCCTGGAACAGCATAGGAAGAGGAAGAGTCAGGAATAGGAGGAGGAATTGGAATGTGTGCCTAATTGCTTCCGTGAAGAAATACCTCCTTTGCCATGAGGACAGAAGAACTGGATAGTGCCCAGCTACCATTACTGAACACTTTGATCAAAGATTCTATAGAAGAATCCTGATCAAAAGGTGGAGAATGTGGAACAGAATTTCAAATTTTCATGGAATCCAGATTTTCTGGAGCAATTGAGGCTGGATGAACCCCTGGAACTGTTACCCTGAGATAATCTTTAAACCTTAAACCTTAAATCAAAAATATTCCCTGAAGTTTTCTTTAAAACAAGCAATAGTTTGGCTTATTTAGTTAAGCATGTTCACCATGAACATTGTGCTCTTTTGAAGAATTATCTATATGGGATTAAATTGACAACAGCAACCAGAAAGGGTAGATAGAAAGCTTAGGGGGCAATGAGTTCATGTTAATGGGGAAGGAACAATTTGGAAAAGGAGGGCAAGACTGATTGCACAACTTGAAGGTTGTAATCAATGTCACTGAATTATACACGTAGAAATTATAGCATATGTTTTGCTGTATATACTTTCAATAACAATAAAAAACACCAACTGATAAAGACCAAAGCTTATTAATGGTTACCAGGGGTGAGCAAGAGGCAGGGAGAAAAGGGGACTCATTGCTTAAGGGACACTGAGCTTCTGTTAAGGGTGATGGAAAAACTTGGAAATGGATAGTAGTGATGATTGAACAACATGGTGAACGTAATTAATGTCACTGAATTGTACATGTAAAAAAATGTTGAAATGACAACTGTCTTGTTACATAGATAGTACTACAATAAAATAATAATAATAATAATTGAGAACTTACTGCAGCAGGGCCTGGGAAATCAGTAGAAGGCAAGTTAGACACAGGCCCAGCTCTCACTTCCCAGCCTAGCCCATGACTCAACCTCTAGTCACTTAGCTCCTTCCCATCACCAGTCAATACCTCCTCTGAAGGCTTCAAGTGTATCCTCAGCAATGGACAATCACTTTAACATTTCTGTATCTGGCATCCTAAAATCCTTCAGTTCGTTGATCTTCCATTGGTCCAATCCCCAAATCTGGATGACTTCATCATCCAACATTATCTACTCTCAGGCTGCCTTGCACTGCTGGATCAGATCATAAAACTATGATAATTAGGTCCATCATAAATCCAAATTATCTGACTTGATCTGTTGCTGCTGTTGTTGTTGTTGTTAGTTGCTGTCGAGTCAGCTCCAACTCATGGCAACCGTAAGTATAACACAACAAAATGTTGCCAGGTCCTGTGCCATTTTCAAGATAGTTGCTATGTTTGAGTCCATTCTTTTGGCTAGTGTGTCAATCAATTTCATTGAGGGTTTCTCTCATTTTTACTGACCTTTTACTTTCGGACCTTTAAATTAAGCCCAAACAGAGCCAAAGAATAGGGGGATGTTTTAAAGATACAGATTTTGTTTGAAATAATATGATACTTTCTTAACCACTTCTGTTAAGCAGCAATAGAACAGTAACGAGCTCAGCATTACTATTGATGTTTAAGTAGAGTTTAGATTGGAGGTTCCCAAACATGACTGTCTATAAGAAATACCTGGAGAGATTTCTCAAAATACAGAATCCCAGATCCCACTTCAGACCCACTGAATCAAAACCTCTGGGAAGTGTATTTTCTAGTGCTCCCTGGGAGATTCTGATGCAGCCAATGCAGTGACTGACATTCATAGTACTGACTGTACTTTTTTCCAGGACACTGTAAAAGGGCTTTCTTCACTGATGGGGAGCCTGGGTTGGAGGTGTGGCCTGCCTTTGTATTTTATTTCCTCTCCTTTCTGTCTCCTGTACTTGGACCTGAAGCCTGTTAATGTTGCCTATTGCTTATATCCTTTCTCTGTCCGACACATGGCACTTAGGGCTTAACACACGAGTGCAATTTAGGAACACTGCCTCTGCCCAGATTGGCTGTGTCCAGTCCACAATTCCCACCAGACAGTCTAGAAGTGACAGCGATGGATGCATGTGTGAATCCTGCTCATTGCACCCTGCCAACATGAAGCACCCCAAAGTATCTTGATTTTCCTACTAATATGGACTGACTGACTGCTTGCTCTTTCTGCACCACTGCTCTCTTGCCTCATCTGTAATGACTTTATGTTAGCCATAAGTAATGTTTCTTCATGCCTGCCCTTACAGCAGAATTAAAAGCAAGATGAACACTGAATCTTTGCTGGACAAAATACTTAAATACATTTGTTGCTAGAGTTGGCCTCAGCGGACTCTGCTGAGTGCCAGCTTATGTCACTGTTTCTGAAACATCTTTATGGTCAGTGAAAAGATCAAGCATTACCTCCAGTGATGGTAAGAGCCAAATAGCCAGTTCCAGTAACATCCCTGAATATGAGTCATACGTCTGATCTGTTGATATATAATAAATCTCTCCCACATGTATCTTGATAAAAGCAGACCTTTCAGGATTTTTTTAAGTTTCCTACCAAGGCTTTTCTTTTCATACTTTTCAGTTGTCAAATTATACGAATGTATAATTGCCCTCATTTACTGTGGGTCTGATTGACCACATAGTCCTTAAAAAAGAGTGATCTGCAAATATAGTTACTTGACTCCAATTTCATTTTACATAGAAAAATAGGTCGTACTCTGAATGTTGTCTCTTCCTGTCTTTTCTTTCATTAAATTGCAAAAGGTTTCATATAGGTCAGCATGGCTGGTGCCTCCTTACTTTCATTTCTGTAACAATCTTCTTTATTATTAATAACAGTGATGGCAGTAACAATAACAATAATGCCCACGTTTCTTCCCAAGAGCACAAAGGTCTTGGCCCTGGGCACCAGCATGCTCTAAAATACAGGACAGATGCTGTGTATCACTTTTTTTTTAACATCTTGAATGTCTTTAAACAATTTTCTTTTAGTTACTATGGAAGTTCTCAACAACTCCCAGTTACTAAAGGCAAGTGTGTGGAAAAAAAAAACTAATAAATAAAATTAAAATTGCCTCTCTCCTTTTGCCCTTTTAAGAGAGCAGCCCCACATCCTTAGTCTTTCAAATCTCATATGCATATCACTAACCACATCTGAAACTGGATAGACACCAGAGGAATACTTCCATTTTCTTCTCAAGGAAGAATGAAGCCCAGAATTTATGTAGGAGTTCTCCTTAACAGAGGAAGTACCTAGAGAAGATGGTCATGACTTGTCTAGAAGTGAGCTATGCCTCTGAGGAGAAGGTGGGCTTTGGGCCCACAATCCTGACTATTCTCTTCTTACTCAGAACCATCCACCCTTCCTCTTCCCTTATTAAATCAACCTTTTTAGAAATGTGTCTTATCTTTGAGTCATCTGGTAAACCATTTACCATCAGTGAAACAGGCTTTGATTTGTTGCTGATTTCTGTCTAGGCGTCATATCTACCAATCCAGAGGCAGCCCCAAGATGAATGGGGCAGACGACACAGCTCAAGTTCTTCTGAAACACGGACAGATGAAAATGACAAACAAAAACTCCCGTTTAGCTGATTTTTTTTATTCAATTAATTTATTAAATATTTATGGAATACTTATTGGCCTAGACTAAGTTCCTTCGAAAACTGAGCCTGGGGCCAGGTCTAAATTCTAAGGCTTTATTGGGAGGAGTAATCCCAGGGCAGTATGAATGACAGAAAAGGAAACTGAGGCAGGTAAGGTTAGGGAGCAAATACAAGGTGTTTTCAATCGCCTCATATGCGTGCGAAAGCTGGACAATGAGTAAAGAAAACCAAAGAATAATTGATGCCTTTGAATTACGGTGTTGGTGAAGAATAGTTAGTGTACCGTGAACTGCTAGAAGAATGAACAGATCTGTCTTGGAAAAAGTACAGCCAGAATACTCCTTAGAAGCAAGGATAGTGAGACTTTGTCTCACATACTTTGGACATGTTATCAGGAGGGATCAACCTCTGGAGAAGGACATCATGCTTGGTAAAGTAGAGGGTCAGCAACAAAGAGGAAGAACCTCAAGGAGATGGATTGACACAGTAGCTTCCAACAATGGGCTCAAATATAGCAATTATTGTGAGGATAGCGCAGGACCAAGCAGTGTGTTCTGTTGTACATAGAGTCACTATGAGTCAGAACCAACTCAAGGGCATCTAACGAGTAATTTGAAAGGCATAGAAGACAGCTTAATTATACTACGAACCAAGTCTTACTTGCCATGAATTTGCAGCTAAATGTGCTTATACTGTTAATCCCAAATCCTTGGAATATTTTTACTTTGTCCAAAATTCTTGGGGAAAAAACAATTTACATTTGACCATTCTCTATCTACAAGGAGGATAAGGAGTCGCTTGTGTCCTCCAGAACAATATTGGGAGACTTTAGCTTGTTACAAGACTAGTCCACATGAAAGATGTCTTATCCCCTAAAACTCTGCATTTTGCTATATGATCTGTCAAAGATAGGTTCCTCAGGGGTAATGGCAGAGGTTAGAATACGAGCTCCAGAGTCAGACTACCTGGGCTCAAACTCCAGCTCTGGCCCAGGCTGGCTATGAGACTTCAAATAAGTCAATCAACCTCCCTAAACTCTGTTCCTTCATCTGAAAAATAGGGATGATAATAGTACTTACCCCAGAGGGTTTCTGTAAAGATTAAACAATCAATCCATGTAAAGCATTTAGCCCAGTGTCCAGCACATAGTAAATGCTGCTGATATTTTACTTCTTGTTAGCATAAATTATTATTAACCAAAAATTTTCAGTCTAAATGAAAATGAAAGCTCACATACCCAGTGGTGGGAGAAAACAGTTGTCCCCTTCCCTCTCCAACCAACTTAGAGCCCCCTCCATGTGAGGCTGCCTTGTAAGTTAATGGGGATTCTCAGAGCCAAGCTCTCAGGAATGGTTAGACTTAGAATTACAATGGTTTGTCTACAGCTGGAGCCCTGGTGGCGCAGTGGTTAAGTGATATGGCTGCTAACCAAAGGTCAGCACTCCTTGGAAACCCTATGGGGCAGATCTACTCTGTCTTATAGGGTCCGTATGAGTCGGAATTGACTCAACAGCAACAGGTTAGTCTACATCTTGTTGTTGTTAGTCACGGTCAAGTTGATTCTCACTCAGGCACCTGGATATGTGCAGAGTAGAATTGCTCCATAGGTTTTTAAGGCTGTGACCTTTCAGAAACAGATCACCTGGCCTGTCTTTTGAGGTGTCTCTAAGTGGGTTTGAACTGCCAGCCTTTTGGTTAGTAGTCCAGCAGTTAACCATCTGCACCACCCAGCCACTCCTGTTCTCCACCTTACACCACCCTTACACTAGATTCTTAATAGATAGAGTTGAGGACAGTTCATTTACTGACCAAGCCCCATACATTACACAGGGAGCTTCTATACTGAAATATTATACCACACGGCTCCTTCTCACAATATCTGCTTTTCTATATCTCAGAAAGTCAGCTCTGCTCTACATTTCCTATTTTTAAGCATCTCATATCATATTTTGTCTTTCATTCAGCCAAAATTAGATTACCAATTTTTTTTATTGTAGCTGTTGAATTTTTTCCCCCGAAACCTTCTTTTACAAATTCATTAATATTCATGGAGAAGTCTATATATTAAATTTACATAAGTCTGGAATAAGAAGGAACACTCTGCTCCCAAGACTCTAACCTTATGTTAGGAGTCTTTGAGGCTTGTTATAAATATCTGCTTTTATTGTTTTGCTTTCATGTTTGGCTTATCTCCTGGCTTTTCATGGAGTCAGGAACAAAAACAGAAAAAGCCGTGCAGTGGGATGGACTCACTGACGACACGCATGAGCCTCCTTTCTGGGTGCATCTTGGGAAAGGATGAAATTAACCTAGACAAGCGCTAGTCAGCTTAACATGTTCTGGAGGTGTGTTTCCTAGAAGAGAGTCTAACACTTCATTAAAGCACCCAGAGTTACATTATGATTTTCATGGGTTCTTTCCTCTATGAAAAAAATTAAAATCATATTTTACAACTGCATTAGTATAAAGATGGATATGATAATGTTATATATTAAAATATTTTCTTCCGCCTAAAAGCTCTTTTTTTTTTCCTTCTGATTTTAAAAGAAATTAGAACAATTTCCTGAGCTATTAGAAGAATTGTGGGCCCCGGGCACTGTGTCTACTGTGCCTAATTGATGTCAGCCCTGAAATCCTCTAAGGTACTTACTATATATAGTACTTTATATAAGGCCAAGTTGTCTTAGATCCCAGTCTAAGGTTCTTAGTTGTTGACATACCTTAACCAACTCATTATAAAGCATGAGAGATGCATTTATTTTTATGACCATTCTGTTACTAGCCAAAACTTCATGAACCTAAGAAAGAAAATAATATACAGGCCTAATGTAGCTCTGCATTTCTGCATACAGTTAGAGCAAAGATTATGGGTATTTTAAAACAGGGATGTGATAATTAGAATATGTACAAAGGGTTTGTTCATCTGGCATCAATGAGCAGGATGATTTAGAGGAGATAAACTCTGAACTTACAAAGACCAATTAAGAGGTTATTGGATCCTTAAAGCATATATTCTCAAGGAAATAGTATTAAACAAGGTCAAAAGTTTATATACAAGTTTTTGCACCACAGTGTTATACAAATGCAGTAAAAAGTTTTAAAAACATGAAAACAACCAAAATATCCAAAAGTAGGAAGGTGATTAAGCTAATTATGGTATCTCCAATGCAATAAAATTTAATGAAGCTACTAAAAATTCTGTTTTTGAAAAATATTTAGTGACAGAAAATGCTGGTGGTGCAAGGCTGAGTGATGAAAACATCAATACAAAATTGTATATTTGTTGGACCACAATTATATAGAGAATTTCCTTAAGAATATTGTCGTGATTATCCTGCCTCAAGAAAAGAACATCAGTCAGAATGAACAAGTTTTGGTTTAAATGCTCTGCTTTGAGTAAATAAATTAAGCTTTCACTTATCAAAGGAGCCCTGGCAGCACGGTGGTTAAGTACTGGGCTGCTAACCAAAAGGTCGGTGGTTTGAACCCACTAACTGCTCTGTGGGAGAAAGATGTGGCAGTCTGTTTCTGTAAAGATTTCAGCCCTGGAAGCCCTATGGGCAGTTCTGCTCTGTCCTTCCAAGGTCACTGTGAGTCTGAATCAACTAGACAGCAATAGGTTTTGTTTTGTTTTTTTATTTTCACTTATCAGCATGACTTGGCTAAAGGAATGTTTTGATTCCTATTATTAGTTCAGTTTTATCTACCTAAACATGAGAAAGGAGTCAATAATAACTGGATCCTCTTCTCAGGGTGAGTCTTGGGAGTCAGTAAGTCAATGAAAAGTAAGCCCCACATCTGACATAATAACACTGAACCAGTGGGAAACAAACACCAGCTCACAGAAACTGCAATGCTGACAGTTAAAGAAAAACCACAAGGATGCCCCTTATCACCACTATTTAACATTGTGCTGGAAGTCCTAGATACAGCAATAAGGCAAGGAAAAGAAATAAAGGGAATCCAAACTGGAAAAAAAGAAGTAAAACTATCCCTATTCACAGATGATATGATCCTACATGTAGAGAACCCCAAAGATTTCACAAGAAAACTACTGGAACTAATAGAAATATTAGGCAAAGCAGCAGGATACAAGATCAACATACAAAAATCAGATTCCTATACATCAACAAAGAAGACTTCTAAAAGGAAATTAGGAAAACAGTACCATTTATAATAGCCCTTAAAAAGATAAAATACTGAGGAACAAATCTATTCCATACTATTGCAAGAAACCAAAAGAGACCTACATAAATGGAAAAACATACCATGCTCATGGATAGAAAGACTCAGCATTGTGAAAATGTCAATTCTACCCAAAGCAATCTACAGATATAATGTAATCCTGATCCAAATACCAACAGCATTGTTTAACAAGATGGAAAAACTAATCACCAACTTTATATGGAAAGGAAAGAGACCCCAGATAAGCAAAACATTATTGAAGAAAAAGAATAAAGTAGGAGGCCTCACACTACCTGCTCTCAGAACCTACAATACAACCACAGTAATCAAAACAGCTTGGTACTGGTACAACGACAGACACATAGACCAATGGAACAGAATTAAGAATCCAGATATAAATCCATCCACTGTGATCAGTTGATCTTTGACAAAAGATCAAAGTCCATTAAATGGGGAAAAGACAGTCTTTTTAACAAACAGTGCTGGCAAAACTGGATGTCCATCTGTAAAAAAATGAAACAGGACCCATACCTCACACCATACACAAAAACTAACTAAAATAGATCAAAGACCTAAATATACAACCTAAAATAATAAAGATCATGGAATAAAAAATAGGGACTACACTAGGGGCTCTAATACATGGCGTAAAGAGAATACAAACCATAACTAACAATGCACGAAACCAGAAGATAAACTAGATAACTGGGAGCTTCTAAAAATTAAACACTTACACTCATTGAAAGACTTCACCAAAAGAGTAAAAGAGAAACCAAAGACTGGGGAAAAATTTTTGGCTACGCAACACATCTAACAAGGGTCTAATCTCTAAAATCTATAGGATACTTCAACACTGCAATAACAAAAAGACAAATAATCCAATTAAAAAAATGGGCATAGGATATGAGGAGACACTTCACCAAAGAAGACATTCAGGCAGCTAACAGACACATGAGGAAATGTTCGAGATCACTAGCCATTAGAGAAATGCAAATCAAAACTACAATGAGATACCATCACACCCCGACATTACTGGCAAGAATCAAAAAAACAGAAAATAATAAATGTTGGAGAGATTGCAGGGATATTGGAACTCTTATGCACTGCTGGTGGGAATGTAAAATGGTACAACCACTAGGGAAAACAATATGGCACCTCCTTAAAAAGCTAGAAATAGAAGTACCATATGATCCAACAATCTCACTCCTGGGAATACATCCTAGAGAAATAAGAGCCATCACAGGAATAGACATATGCACACCCATGTTCATTGCAGCATTATTCACAATAGCAAAAAATGTAAACAACCTATGTGCCTATCAACAGATGAATGGATTAACAAACTATGGTACATACACACAATGGAATACTGCCCAACAATAAAAAACAATGATGAATCTGGAAACATCTCACAACATGGATGAATATGGAGGGCATTATGCTGAGTGAAATAAGTCAATCACAAAAGGGCAAATACTGTATCAAACCACTATTATAAAAATCCAAGAAAATGTTTGTGCACACACAAAAAAAAACAATCTTTGATGGTTATGAGGGAGGGTAAGGGTGAAGAGGTGAAATCACTAACTAGAGAGTAGACAAGTGTTAATTTTTGTGAAGGGAAAGACAACACACAACAGAGGAGAAGTCAGCACAACTTGAACACAGCTAAGTCATAGAAGCTTCCTAGACACATCCAAACACCTTGAGGGACGAGTTATGGGGCCGAGGGCTGGAGATCACTGCCTCAAGGGACATCTAGGTCAATTGGCATAGCATAGTTCATAAAGAAAATATTCTACATCCTAGTTTGGTGAGTAGCATCTGGGGTCTTAAAAGCTTGTGAGCAGCCATCTAAGATACATCTAGGAGAATGAAAAAAACCAGACACAAGGAAAATACTAGTCCAAAGGACTAATGGACCGCATGAACCACAGCCTCCTCCAGCCAAAGCACCTAAGAACTAGATGGTGTCCTGCTACCACCATTGACCGCTATGATAGATCACAATAAAGTGTCCCAGACAGAGTGGAAGAAAAATATAGAACAAAATTCAAATTCACAAAAACACTAAAAAGATCAGGCTTACTGGTCTGTCAGAGACTGGAGGAACCCCTGAGACTATGACCCCTGACACTCTGCTAACTCAGCACTGAAGCCACACCCAAAGTCCACCTTTCAGCCAAAGATCAGACAGGCCTATAAAACAAACAATAATACACGTGAAGAACATGCTTCTTAGTTCAATCAAGTATACGAGACCAAATGGGCAACACCTGCCCAAAAGCAAAGACAAGAAGGCAGGAAACGACAGGAAGCCTGGATGAATGGATGCGGGGAACCTAGGATGCAAAAGGAAAGGGGGAGAGTGCTGACACATTGTGGGGATTGCAACCAATGTCACAAAACAATTTGTATATAAATTTTTGAATGAGAAACTAATTTGTGCTGTAAACTTTTACCTAAAACACAATAAAATTAAAAGGAAATAAAACAAAAATTATATACATACCTATCTGGAAAGGAATCAATCAAAGTGGTAGTATCAGTTATCATTGGGAAATAGCATTATGGGTGATTTTGTTTCACTGTTACATTAATGAGTATCCATCACTTTGATAATCAGGGAAAACCTTTTTTTTTAATTGGGTTTGTTTGTTTAAATAAAGGAGCAAGTGCTTAAGGCTGTCCAGTGTCCAGTGCAGCAGAGAAACCAGAAAAGATATAGTCGTGCCTTCTCACTCAGAATATAAAGGATTGATCAATTATAGTGTACAGTGTATATGAAAGAGCCCTGGTGGCACAGTGGTTAAGTACTTGGCTGCTAATCAAAAGGTTGGCGGTTCAAATCCACCAGCCACTCTGCTGGAGAAAGACGTGGCAATCTGCTTCTGTAAAGATTACAGCCTTGGAAACCCTATGGGACAGTTCAATTCTGTCCTATAGGGTCGCTATAAATCAGAATTACTCCACAGCACACAACAACACAGTGTATAGGTACTTCATAGATTTTCTAAATAAAATATATGAACTTTAAGAGACATTTTAGACATTTAATATCTAAATCTAAGCATGTAACTTTCTTGAGCTTTTCCTGAAGACTCTGTATAAGATAAAATAGAAAAATAAACAGTACATTCTCTACCAAATCTTGAAAACTTCTAAAATGGATTCCAATTGATGCTGTCACTACGGTAATACAATATGAGAATATTTCAAAATTCCAATTGCTAGTCCTAAATAAGAAAACAACCAAAAAAGCGAAATAACACAGGATTACTATGACATTTTTGAAGGGTACTGAGTTCAACCCATCCTTTTCTAACACAAGTTCTCCAATCATCATTCTATAGATCTTGGAACTGTAGCTACCTCATAAATGCTAATAAGAATATAAATTTACTATGACAAATTATAATAATGAAGATGAGACTCTCCTAAATTATCAGTGTTTTCCATTTTCAGGCAAAATAGTCAACAGGTAAATTCCATTTTGCCATATTTCAATCATTAAACCAAATGATAATGAAATGAAAATTTACAGTGCCTGATATGGCCAGGATTAGCTCAATTCCAGCCCACAGTTGTCACGCTGAATTAACTGTGGCCCTTCTGTCTGCCCACGACTGCCTCCAGAAGAAATGGACACCTTTGAACTACCTAGAGCCTCCTGTCAACTCAAACAAGAATTTCCCTGGTTAATTATGTAAGGCTCAATCAATGGAGTATCAAATAAAATTAAATATAAATCAGACATGCTCTGATTTCACTAATAAAAAGTAACTAAGAAAGGCTTATAGTATAAGGCATTAGTTACATAATAAGAAGATGGGTTAACAAATTTCATATTGTGTATGTGTTTTTAGTGTCTTTGACATGTTTTATGTTTTTTATGATTTCACACTAGAAAGCACAGTCTTCCTCTTTCTTTTTAAACCTCTGTATTGCTATGTAAATTAAACTTCCTGTGGCCCATTGGACTTACCAGAAAATTTTATTTAACAAATATTTATTAACCAATTACTCTCTGAAATACACTATTAAACAGATGTTGAAAATTATCCATTTAATTCACCAGTGGAAATTTTAAAACCATTGACTAGTTTTCTCAGTTTTGCCCACTAGTCATTCTTCCTCAAAGCCTTCTCCACCTAATAAGAAATCAAAAGTAATAACATCTAAATACTAAAAGATCATTGACATAAAGGTTTTTAATTTACTTATCTTCTGAGTTCTATTTTCAAACATAAAGCCTAAAAATGGATACAACACTGCTAAAACAGAGATGTGCCACTTAAAGCATGCTTGAGAGCTCTTTAAGTACACCAGATCCTATGTTCAGCAGTATGATTACATGTATTTGGTAGCCCGTAGCTGTACTGAAAATTTTGTACAAGTATGACTGTAACCTGAGTTTTCCCAGCCCTCCCCAACTTGTGATTCCCAAACAGAATCATACTAATTCAACTCCAAAACCAAACGAAACTCATTGCCATCGAGTCGATTCCGACTCATAGCGACCCTGAAGAACAGAGTAGAGCTGCCCCACAGAGTTTCCAAGGAGCGCCTGGTGGATTCGAACTGCCGACCTTTTGGTTAGCAGCCGCACCTCTTAACCATTACGCCACCAGGGTTTCCAGAATGACCTCAGCACCCTATAAAAGAATTTCTCGAGTACTTCTGGATGTCCAGGTGCTGTCTGAAGTCAGGTGCTTCTGGAATTCAGGTGTGCTCGTGAATAATCCCACTCTTGCTGGGCATCTGCAACCACTCTCTCAGACATCCGCTGGGCACTTCCATGTTTCCAGGCACCACTGCCATGTCACCAGGTATGCAGTCTCTGTCGAATGGCACTGCTGCTTTTCTGCCGCTAGAGGTGCCAGAGAGGTATGATGGGATATGGACGTTCCCTGACGTGTGCATGACTAACGTTGTCGTTACACTCTATTAGAAGGCTCCAGAGTAGTGACACGTATATGCCTGCGTCATACAGATTTTAGGTTTTGTTTGTGGCTTGATTTTTATAGGCAACTTGCTCCCCTCTAGTACTGGGTCAGGAATACCTTGCTCCTCCTTTCTTTAGAATGAGTTCTTTCCCTGGAGGTTCCCTTGCCCCCTTTGCAAATATTCTTATTTTATGAGCTGTCCCTTGAGTCTACCAGATGTACCCACACATATTCAAGCCCTAGCCAGGCTCATGCTGAAATCTCTCATATATATTAATCACATCTTCTGGAAGACTAAACAGAAAGTGCTAACTTTGGAAGAAAAAATATATTTTTCTGTTTCCTCTAGAGGAGGTCTCTTGGGTTAAACTTTTGGGTTCATTTATTTTCAGAGAAATAATATTTTTTATTAGAGCAAGTCATTAGATTTCTTCCTTTGGTATAAAAGTTCACTAAAATAATTTAAAGTGTGAAATTCTAAAATTTTCCTTTGCTCACTCTCATAGATTAAATGAGTATTTAAGCCAGGCAAGCAGAACCATTTATATTTAATGGTGTCATAAATGGTTTATAAAATATTTTAACCATTGGTAACCCTCTGGGCCATTACAAGGAATGGGGGAATAGCTTAGGAATGCTTTTCTAAAATTAAGAAGTAACATACACAAGGGTTCTAGTTAACGCTCCTCTGTTTCATCTGATAATTGTCACCTGACTGAACGCAAGTACAAGAAAAAATTGACAGTGGGTATCAGGAGAGCTGTTCTTCTCTGCTGATCTCTTTCAGACACTTATCGCCCCCACACTAGAGTTTTCTTGGTTATCAGTCTTGTCAATGGCAGATAGCCTTTCCATTCCACTATTCATTTTAAGATCAAGAGTTCTGAAATATGATACCAATCCTTTCTTTATCCCACTTGTTTAACCATTTTCTGATTCTGGCATATATGTTTGTGCTACTTGTTAGAAGAAATCCTGACTCCATCAGAGAAGAATCTTAAAGAGAAACCTTTGCAAAGCAGAATTTCCTCTCTTTCCATTCTCAAAGTCTCGGTTCACGTTTCAAGAGGTGGTATAGCATGGTAGTCAAGAGCACAGAGAGTAGAAGCAGACTAACCAGGCTCAAATCCTAGCTCCCCCACTTATTAGTTGTGTGGCTTTGAGCAAGTTACTTAAACTCTCTAAACTCCAGTTCCCTCATTTTTAGAATGGGGATGGTTATAGGGGATGAGGACCTACCTCACAGGATTGTTGTTAGGATTAAATGAGTAAGACATGTAAAGTTATTAGAAGAGTGTGTGATACATAATAAGCATTAGTTGTTGTTATTAGTATTTTAGAACTATTCTGTCAATGATGTGAGGAGGTGAAATAGGCATGAATTTAAACAGGACACCAAATGCCACTACTTCGCTCTAGATCTAAAAACATTCTGGGTATTGGTGGGTGGCTGTCTTAGTTATCTAGTGCTGCTATAACAGAAATACCACAAGTGGATGGCTTTAACAAACAGAAATTTATTCTCTCACAGTCTAGGAGGCTAGAAGTCCAAATCCAGGGCACCAGCTCCAGAGGAAGGCTTTCTCTCTCCATCAGCTTTGCTGGAAGGTCCTTGTCATCAATCTTTCCCCTGGTCGAGGAGCTTCTCAGCACAGGGACCCCAGATCCAAAGGATGCGCTCTGCTCCTGGTACTGCTTTCTTAGTGGTATGAAGTCTCTGTGTCTCTCTACTTGCTTCTCTCTTTTATTTCTCAAAAGAGATTGACTTAAGACACACTTTAATCTTGTAGATTGCGTTCTGCCTCATTAACATAACTGCCTCTAATCCTACCTCATTAACATCATAGAGGTAGGATTTACAATACATAGGAAAATCACATCAGATAACAAAATGGTGGACAATCACACAATACTAGGAATCATGGACCAGCCAAAGTGATACACATTTTGGGGGGACACAATTCAATCCATAACAGTGGCTATTAAGTGACATTGAACAAGTAACTCTCTGAACTTTTCTCCTCATCTATAAAATTGTACTAATTGAAAGACTACATGCAAATTTTTGGCAATTACCTGGTATTTGGTAAATATTAATATTAGCTGTTCCATGTAAACTACTCTATAATTATGTCTGCTTTACAGGAGTATTGTAATCTAATAACATAGCCGAAGTACTAACATAATGATTTAATATTTAATACCAAAAAATCAGATGCAATCAAGTTGATTCCAACTCAGGGCGACTTCATGTATTTCAGAGAACTATGTTCCTTAGGGTTTTCAATGGCTGGTTTTTTTGGAAGTAGATCACTAGGCCTTTCTTCTGAGGTACCTCTGGATAGACTCAAACCTTGAACCTTGTGGTGAGCAGCCGAGTATGTTAACCATCTCCACCACTCAAGGACTCTAATATTTTAATATTTTTTAAGCAAGGGGTTAATATATAGTTTGCTTTCTCTCCACCTTTCCTGTAAAAACCCATGGAATTACATAGCATCTCTTCCTGACTTGCCTTTGTCTTCCCTTCCTGTGATCATCAAGGTTGTGTTTCAACTTTTGTGTCCCATGATTCTCAGTGGTTTGGCAGTTATGATGTAGTTTGGTAGTGGTACAATGATGTGATCACTTCCATGATGAGATCTGATATAATGTGATCACCTCCGTGATGGAATCTGCTATGAGTAGCCAGTCAGTTGAAAGGCAGTTTCCTTGGGGGTGTGGCCTGCGTCCAACATAGGTGGATTTTCTAGCAGGGTTTGTGGGCTCTTCCTCCCTCTGGATCCTGCAGCTGGCTCCTGTTCATCTGATCTCTGGTTCTTGGGACTTGAGCTAGCAGCTTACCTGCTGTCTTGCCTGCATATCTTGGTATTCACTGGTCTCTGAAGCCTGTGAGCCAGCCTCCAGCCTGACCCACAGACTTGAGACTTTCCAGCCTCTACAACCTTGTGAACTGTTTCCTTGATCTCTCTCTCTATATATATAGATATAGATATAGATATAGGTATGTTTTACTGGTTTCACTTCTCTAGAGAACCCAGTCTAAGACATTTGGTCTGAGAGTGGTTCTAGAGAAAAAAATTGTAACGATGAGTTTTCTAATTGGTTTTCAAATCCGGTTAGTTTTAAAGATATTATGACTCTGCTTCCAGTAGTAAAAAGGGCACTGCTAATCCATGGCATGAGGTGGTAATAGAAATACGCAAAATATCACCACCAATAGATCAGGTATTGGTGACAGGTGAGGCTCTGGGTGATTGCATGTTTGATACTTTTCTACAATTTTCTCACAATGAGAAGTAAAAGGAAGCTGCTTGGTTGGTCCTACTTTTTCTAGATAAAGTGGTGAAAGAAAGAGATGAGCTCAGGGCTTCAGAGTCAATGCTCAAGCACCACATAAATGACCTCAAAGTTTCCACTTTTGTCTTGAAGGAAAGCCTTATTTCTTGTAATAACAGAGCTGATAGTGCTGAAAACCAAACCCAGAGTCTTATCATAAGAGTGACTGAATTACAACGTCAACTCAATTCCCAACCTAGAGTGGTGTCTGAAGTTAAAGTGAGGGCATTGATTGGGAAGAAGCGGGATCCTGAAACTTGGGATGGAGGCATATGGGCAGAGGATCAGGAAGCTTGGGATGCTGAGCACCTAAATTCTGTTGAATCACTCCTGCCAACAGAACCAGCCCTCTCACTCCCATCTGAAGACATTACTCCATCTTTGCCTGCTAAGCCACCCTCCTCAGTAAAACCATTTGCCCCTCCACCTCCATCTGATGAAATTACCGCAGCTGTGTTTGAAGAGCCTTTGTCTGAGTCATTGCCTGGGGCATCACCTAAGGCAAATGCCTTTCAAGACAATGCTAAATGTTCTCAAAATACATCCCCAACACCCATTTTGGCTTCTAGACCTATAATTAGACTTAAGTCCCAGGAAGCCCCAAAAGGTAAAGTACAAAGTGTGACCTAGGAGGAGGTACGCTACACTCCAAAAGAACTACTTGACTTTTCTAATACGTACAAACAGAAACTTGGGGAATATGTGTGAGAATGGCTATTAAGGCTGAGGGATAATGGTGCACGGAACATAAAGATGGATCAGTCTGAGTTGATTGATATGGGCCCATTAAGCACAGATTCTTCAATCAATGTTTCAGCTTGAGAGGTTAGGAAAGGATCTAATAGTTTATTTGGTTGGGTCGCTGAAACACGGATTACGCGGTGGCCTACACAAGTTGAAGTACTAGACCTGCCTTGGTATACTGTAGAAGAAGTTATCCAGAGGCTTAGGGAAATTGGCATGTTAGAGTGGATTTATCAGGTTAGACACATAGACCCACACATGGAGTGCCCAGAGGACACACCTTTACCACAATGGAGAGGAACAAATTTGTGAAGGGAGCCCCAGCATCCTTGAAGACTTCTGTGATTGCTATTCTATGTAAGTCAGATTTAACAGTGGGAACTGCCCTAACTGAATTAAGACACCTAACTGCAATGGGATAATTGGGACCTGGGGTGGTAGGAGCCAAGTGGTGGCACTCAATTGACAAAGAAAAGGTAGGCGTGGTTACTGTAATGGAGAGCGGTGTCAAAGCAGTAATGAGAGTAGTCTGACTCATATGGACTTATGGTGCTGGCTACTTAGCCTTGGTGTCCCTAGGAGTGAAACAGATAGGAAATATACTAAATATTTACTTGATCTGTGCAAGCCTAAGAATTCTAGGTGAAGTGAACAGCAGTCTAACTCAAAGCACCAGAATAGAGTGTCATGGCCCCTCAATCAATTCCCAGGCTTGAGTGAGTTTACAGACCCACAATCCCTCGAATGAAGGGGAGGCCAGGTCCCCTTGAGGAAGGACTCTACTACACTGCCAAAAACTTATACTGTTACTCTTTCTCCCAGCCTTCCCCAAAGGGATCCACAGTCTTTTACTAGAGTGACTGTTCATGGAGAAAAGAAATAATCAGACTTTTTGTGGATTACTGGATAACAGCTCTGAACTGACACCAATTCCAGGAGATCCAAAATGTCACTGTGGCCCACCAGTCAGAGTGGGGGTATATGGAGGTCAGGTTATTAACGGAGTCTTAGCTCATGTCCATCTGACAGTAGGTCCAATGGGTCCCCAAACCTATCCTGTAGTGATTTCCCCAGTTCCATAATGCATAATTGGAATAGATATACTCAGCAACTGGCAGAACCCCCACATTGGACCCCTCACAAGTGGAGTAAGGGCTATTATGGTAGGAAAAGCCAAGTGGAAACCATTAGAACTTCCTACACCTAGGAAAATAGTAAACCAAAAGCAACAACCACATTCCTGGAGGGATTGCAGAGATTACTGCCACCATCAAGGACTTGAAGGATGCAGGGGTAGTGATTCCCACCACATCCCCATTCAACACGCCTATTTGGCCTGTGCAAAAAATAGGTGGACCTTGGAGAATGACAGTGAAAAACTTAACCAGGTGGTGACTCCAATTGCAGCTACTGTTCCAGATGTGGTTTCACTGCTTGAGCAAATTAATACATCTCCTGGTACCTGGTATGCAGCTATTGATCTGGTTAATGCTTTTTTCTCCATACCTGTATCAAAGGCCCACCAGAATATTTGCCTTCAGCTGGGAAGGCCAGCAATACACCTTCAGTTACCTACCTCAGAGCTACATCAACCTTCCAGCCCTATGTCATAATTTAGTCCACAGGGAATTTGATCACCTTTCCCTTCCACAAGATGTCACACTGGTCCATTACATTGATGACGTTATGCTGATTGGACCTAGTAAGGAAGAAGTGTCAATGCCTCTGGACTTACTGGTAAAACATGTGCATGCTAAAGGGTAGGAAATTAATCTCACAAAAATTCAGGCACCTTCCACCTCAGTGAAATTTCTAGGGGTCCAGTAGTGTGAGGTGTGTCAAGATATTCCTTCTAAAGTTAAAGATAAGTTATTACATCTGGCCCTGTCCACAACTAAAAAGGAAGAACAACGCCTAGTGGGCCTCTTTGGATTTTGGAGGCAACAGATTCTGTATTTGGGTGACTCGAAAAGTTGGTAGTTTTGAGTGGGGTCCAGAACAAGAGAATGCTCTACAACAGGTTCAGACTGCTATGCAAGCTGCTCTGCCACTTGAGCCATATGATCTGGCTGGTCAAATGGTGCTTAAAGTGTCTGTGGCAGATAGAGATGCTGTTTGGAGTCTTTGGCAGGCCCCTATTCGTGAATCACAGCACAGACCCTTAGGGTTTTGAAGCAAAGCCCTGCAATCCTCTGCAGATAACTACTCTCCTTTTGAGAAACAGTTTTTGGCTTGTTACCAGGCCTTAGTAGAGACTGAGTGCTTAACCGTGGGTCACCAAGTCATCACGTGGCCTGAGCTTCCCATCATGAACTAGGTCTTGTCTGACCCACAGAGTCATAAAGTCAGACATGCCCGGCAGCACTCCATCATTAAATGTAAGTGTTATACACAAGATCAGGCCCAAGAAGGACATGAAGGCACAAGTGAGTTGCATGAAGAAGGGGCCAAATGCCCATAATCTCCATTCCTATCATGTTACCTTCCATCTCCCAGTCTGCACCTATGGCCTCATGGGGAGTTCCTTATGATCAGTTGACTGAGGAAGAGAAAATTCATACCTGGTTTACAGATGGTTCTGCATGATATGCAGGCACCCTTGATTGTGGACAGCAGCAGCACTATAGCCCCTTTCTGGGACGTCCCTGAAGGATAGTAGTGAAGGGGAATCCTCCAAATGGGCAGAACTTCAAGCAGTGCACCTGGTTGTTCACTTTGCTTTGAAAGAGAAGCGGCCAGATGTGTGACTGCATACTGATTCATGGGCTGTGGCCAATTGTTTGGCTGCATGGTCAGGGAATTAGAAGAAACATAATTGGAAAATTAGAGACAAGGAGGTATAGGGAAGAGGTATGTGGATAGATCTCTCTGAATGGGTCAAATAAGTGAAGATAGTTCTGTCTCATGTGAATGCTCACCAAAGGGTGACCTCAGCAGAGGAAGGTTTTAAAAATCAGGTGGATAGAATGATGTATTCTGTGGAAACCAGTCATCCTCTTTCCCTAGCCACTCCTGTCATTGCCCAATGGGCTCATGAACAAAGTGGCCATGGTGGCAGGGATGGAAGTTATACATGGGCTCAGCAACATAGACTTCCACTTACCAAGGCCAACTTGGTTACAGCCACCGTTGAGTGCCCAATATGCCAGCAGCAGAGACCAACACTGATATGGCACCATCCCTCGGGTGAGCAGCCAGCAACCTGGTGGCAGGTTGATTATTTTGGACTGCTTCTATCATGGAATAGACACTTACTCTGGATATGGATTTGCCTTCCCTGCACACAATGTTTCTGCCAATACTACCATCCATGGACTTAGAGAATGCCTTATCCACTGTCATGGTATCCCACACAGCGTTGCCTCAGATCAAAGGACTCACTTCACAGCAGATGAAGTGCAGCAGTGGGCTCATGCTCACGGAATTCACTGATCTTACCGTGTTCCCCATCACCCTGAAGCAGCTGACTTGATAGAACGATGCAACGGCCTTCTAAAGACACAATTATGGAGCCAGCTAGGTGGCAATACCTTGCAGGGTTGCGGCAATGTTGTTCAGGAGGCTATATATGCTCTAAACCAGCGTCCAGTATACGGTGCTGTTTCTCCCATAACCATGATTCAAGGGTCCAGGAATCAAGGGGTGCTAATGGGAGTGGCACCACTCACTATTACCCCTAGTGACCCACTCCCAAAATTTTTGCTTCCTGTCCCTGCAACCCTATGCTCTGCAGGTCTAGAGGTCTTAGTTCCAAAGGGAGGAATGCTCCCACCTAGAGACATATCACTGATTCCATTGAACTGGCCACCTGGCTACTTTGGGCTCCTTATGCCCCTGGATCAACCGGCAAAGAAGGAAGTTACCATACTGGCCGGTGTGATTGATCCTGATTACCAAGAGGAAATTGGATTGTTATTACATAATAGAGGCAAAGAAGAGTATGTCTGGAATGCAGGGGCTCCCTGAAGGCGTCTCTTAGTACTACCATGCCCTGTGATTAAAGTCATTGGAAAACTACAGCAACCCAATTCCAACATGACTACTAATGGTCCAGACCCTTCAGGAGTGAAGGTTTGGGTCACCCCACCAGGCAAAGAACCACAACCAGTTGAAGCACTTGCTGAGGGCAAAGGGAATATGGAATGGGTGGTAGAAGAAGGTAGCTCTAAATACCAGTTATAACCATGTGACCAGTTACAGAAATGAGGAATGTAATTGTTAGGAGTATTTCTCTCTTGTATGTGTGCATCAAATATTTTTGTTTTCTTCACCTACAAAATGTAAGATGTAAACAGGGCTAGTGCATTTTTGGTTGTACATGTGTTAGTTGCATCATGTTAGGTGCAAGTATGACTTTATAATGTCTTTATTCAGAGATTATGTATGGTTTAAGGAGATGTGTAGAGGTGCCAAGTTGACAAGGGGTAGACTGCGATCATTAAGGTTATGTGTCAACTTGACTGGCCCATGATTCTCAGTGGTTTGGCAGTTATGAAGTAGTTTGGCAGTGGTATAATGAATAATCACCTCCATGATGAGATCTGATATAATACAATCATCTCCATGATGGGATCTGCTGTAAGTAGCCAATCAGTTGAAAGGCAGTTTCCTTGAAGGTGTGGCCTGTATCCAATATAGGTTGACTTTTTGTCAGGGCTCGTGGGCTTTTGCTCACTCTGGATCCTGCAGCTGGCTCCTGTTCATCTGATCCCTGGTTCTTAGGACTTCAGCTAGCAGCTTACTGCTGTCTTGCCTGCCGATCTTGGTATTTGTCCGTCTCCACAGCCTGTGAGCCAGCCTCCAGCCTGACCCACGGACTTGAGACTTTCCAGCCTATACAACTGTGTGAGCCATTTCCTTGACATAAATCTTTCTATATATATATTTACATGCTTTATTCATTTTGCTTCTCTAGAGAACCCAGCCTAAGACACCTCCCTTGCCAGTTAGGCCTAGAAGTTCAAGGAATGAAGACAGCCAATGATCATATAAATGCTAGGAGGGATTATCCAA
The DNA here is from genome assembly GCF_000243295.1 of Trichechus manatus latirostris. Taxonomy (NCBI): domain Eukaryota; kingdom Metazoa; phylum Chordata; class Mammalia; order Sirenia; family Trichechidae; genus Trichechus; species Trichechus manatus. The sequence continues at coordinate 7,188,967 of NW_004443973.1, read as the reverse complement.
TAGGCAAGGGAAGCATGGTGCTTACGTTGCCCACCAGATCATCTGTAGTGAGCAATTTCACATTTTTTCACCACATAGAAGATTTTGCTTCTGGGTATGGCTGGCATCTGTTTCTCTCCCAATCCCAGAGCACCTTCCTACAGAATCAAAGCCTCTCTTCAAATGTACAATCCCTGACAGGGGCAGGTGATCCAATAAGCAAGGTAAGCACGGACTTACTTGAGCTTATTTATTAATCTGTAGTGAACGATTTCACATGTGTATATTAGTAAGTAAGCTCAAGTAAGCCCATGCTTACCTTGCTTATTGGTTCATCTGCCCCGGTAAACGCTGTCTGCCACCAAAACCATCCACAAATCTATAATTGGTAAGCAAGGCTTTACTGAAAGGGAGGATTTATTTAGGTAATTCTAGTTCTAAAAAGGCAGTTGAATATCTGGCAACATGGCAGACTAGGTGTCAGGACAAACCCTCTCTGATAATGAAAAATTACTGTACACACAAGGAATCAAGGTCATGAGTAAGAGTCAGCAGCAACAAAAGACAGTAAAATCAGATCCAGAAAAAAACTTCAGATATTTGAATTACTATACACAGAATATTAAAAAGCATTATTTAACATATCTAATCCTAGAAATTTTTTTGAACTATAACAATTAAAATTAAACACTTAATGGAAGGATTTAACAGCAGGTAAGACATAGCATAATAGAATTAGTGAACTAAAAAATAGACTAAAGAAATGATCAAGAATGAAGATCAAAGAGACAAAGGAATTTTAAAAATTAAAGTTTGCAGGAACAAATAGACCCAAAATAAAAAAGGCTCAAACACAATAGAAGTTTATTTCTCTCCTACATAGCCGTCTAACGTGTGCATTTCTGGCCTGCTTCTCCACCGTGCGGTGATTTAGAGACTGCAGCTCTCTCATCTTATGGCTCTGCCATCCCCTGAGTCTGTTGTTGTTGTTGTTAGGTGACATCGAGTCTTTTTCAACTCACAGCGTCCCCATGTGACAGAGTAGAACTGCCCCATACGGTTTTCTTGGATACTTCCAGAGAAGGAAAGGAACATGTAAGGGACTTCTGTGTTGTGGTAATTGTCTAGTTCTCAGCCAGGATGCCAGATACAGAGGAATTCATTTTATTTTATTTTTTTTAACTGTACACATGGTTTCATACACTTTTTGTATGCGTGCTCTGTTTTATAATTACCAAAAAAAAAGAGAGAAAAAACACTTAGCATTTCCCTCGATTATCTGAATTTTTATGATAAAAAATTGTCCTGAACTACAAGAATAATTATTTTAGTTTCTTCCTTTTGCACTTGTAAAGGAGAGTCACAGAACTTGGGGTTTCTCTCTAGGATAGGATTTTTAAAAATACTTATATGCACAACCTGTTTATTCAGCAATGGGTTTTAATTAAACAGTCTCGGCTTTCATAGTCATTCAAAGCAGAGTAGAAAATTATAGCATCCATTTTACTCTTAACTGCATTCATAATATTTAAGAAAAATCACTCTATAACAGTGCTGTCCAATAGAAATATATTGCATTTTAAATTTTCTAGTAGCGACATTTTAAAAAGTAATAAGAAACAGGTAAAATTATTTTAATAAAATATTTTATTTAACTCAATATATCCAAACATCTAATCAAGATTTTTTAAATTATTAATGAGATATTTTACATTCTTTATCATACTAACTTTTTTTAATCCAGTGTGTATTTTACACTTACAACACATCTTGATTTGAACGAGCCACATTTCAAGTGCTCAACAGCTACATGTGACCGGTGGCTACCATATTAGACAGCACAACTTCAGTCTCCAAATGAATAATGGTCCTCCTGGCTTCAGCTTTAGAAATTAGGAGCAAAGAACCACGCACCAAACCCAGAGGCCAATTAAACCTCCAAACTACAAAGGAGAAGATTTCTAATTTTAGCATTACGTGGAGGTAGGTACCTTAGTCACACAGAACAATAGGAGTGGTCATTTTTAATACATCTTTTCTCTTTATATCCCTGAATTTCCTCTGAATTAAACTTAACAGGAACTCCTTTTAAAGGGGAAATAATAACGCTGTAGACTTTTTAAGCCTGTTTTCCTCAGGAATCTCAAAAATTTTTAGAACATTGTTTCATTAATCAGCAGGCTTACAACAGTAGACATAATTCTGCCATTTCAATTCATGTATATTTAGAAAAATTGAGCCTTAGAATATAATGGATAACGTCACACATGGAGATAGAAACTGACACAGAGTCCAGAATTCCAAGTCTCCTGGGTCCCCTGAGCTGAAACCATCTTCTCCATAGAGCACACACACACATATATATATATTTTTTAGGTTATTAGATTTTCTTCAATTCCATTTGTCCAATAATTCATGGTTAATTACTTATATTATTTCACATTTCATCTACTCTACTAAGGGATGGATTACCCAATAAGCAAGGTAAGCACATGCTTAGAGCATCAACAGAACAGTGGTACCAGTTGTCCAATGCAAGGGCCCATTGATGCCAAGCAGACACAACACAAGGAAAAGCAAGCATTGCAGTGGAAGGGAACTGTCAGGGCACTAAATGAAACTCATACCAGCTCCAGTACATGAGAATGTTCTGGAAATAAAGCTCATGCAGGGTCACGAGGGCACCCACACGCAAGGTTGTTTAAGCTATGAGGCCCCTACCACTTCAACACCTTCACTGATATCTGTCTCTTACCTCAGAGGGTCTCTTGGGCGTATACTATTTCCTTTTAATAAATAAGAGGTGGGATTAGCTGTCTAACTCTTACTACATTCACCCACTAAAAATTTTATGATCCAGTTCATCTCACTCCACTAAAATGGCATATGCCACTTTCGCCTTCAATCACTAATATTATAGTTGCATTTAAAAAGAAGTTACGTAATGGATAGCTAAGACATCCGCACATACCAAAAACCAAAAAACATGTTGCCGTTGAGTCGATTCTGACTCATAGCGACCCTAAAGGTCAGAGTTGAACTGCCCAATAGGGTTTCCAAGAAGCGGCTGGTGGATTCAAACTGCTGGCCTTCTGATCAGCAGCTGAGCTCTTAACCACTGCGCCACACACACACATACATGTATATACATGACTCGCATATCCCATTAGAATATGTGAGTGAGCAGAGGAGGGTGCACCACAGATTATCAGTGTTTAGAGTCCTCACATGCCTTAATCTGGCCCTGACTCAACTTCATTTTGATATTCTCCCACCCCCTCAATTGGCTGCAGGAACCAAATTTAACGTGCTAACTTCATGCCTTATTTAGCAATGTTTCTAAAACAAAATACACAATTGACAAAAGGTTTTGTTTCCTTATTTGTTAAGCACAGATATTATAATTTCTGTAGAACAACTTCTGTAGCAATAAAACCCAAATACTGACTACCACAGAGTTGGAGAATGAGATCATGAATATTTATGGCATTTTTTTTTCTGTCTCATTTTCACTACTCTGCATAGGAAATTTGAATTTTCCTACTACGTGTTGTTTAGTGAGTATATTCATTTTCCAGTAGTAATTGCAGAATGAGAACCAAGCATTGACTTCTGTGACTCGCTTGTATGCTTATATACACACTCATTTTCCTGGTCTTTCCCTACTTTTTAAACTTTTATCCACAACAGTACAACATATTATTTAACTAACCTCCAGTACATTGGTTTTTTTATTTTCTGATCTCATAAACCAACAACAACAAAGTTTTAACTGAGGGACTAGCATAAAGTTGTCAACTTCTTATTTTGTCAGTTACGGTTATAAAAAAGATAACTAAAATCTGCCACTTATTTTATCACCATCATGTCATTAAAGCAGTGGTTCTCAAATTTAGCATGCATCAAAAATCACCTAGAGGGCTTGTTAAAACAAAGATTCCTGGGGCCCACCTGCAGCGCTTCTCACTCAGTAGGTCTGAGTTAACTCACTGCCCTCGAATCAATTCCGACTCACAGCGACTCTACAGGACAGAGTAGAGCTGCCACATAGGGTTTCCAAGGAGCGGCTGGTGGATTCGAACTGCTGACCTTTTGGTTAGCAGCCGAGCTCTTAACTACTGTGCCACCAGGGCTTCAGGGTCTGAGTGAGAGCCCAAGAATTTGCATTTCTAACAGGCTCCCAAATGATGCTGATGCTGTTTGTCTGGGAAAACACACTTTAGAATCACTGCATGAAGGAGAGGCCATTTTCAGCAGGAAAAAAAAAAAAGTGAACAAAGGGGATAATCTCAGAATGAAGGAAAATCATTTAAATTAAATAAATTCAGTTTTATTTTTCTCTTTTCTTCATAGATCAGTGACAGTTTCACAAACAGTAGCAGTCCTTGAAGTAACATTTGGAAACCAATGCTACAGTGTGCTGTCTTCTACAGTAGCCACCAGCTCCTGTTGAGCACCTGAAAAATGACGAGTCTGAAGTGAGATGTATTGTAAGTGTAAATGCATACTGGATTTCAAGGATTTAATACAAAAAAAAGAATGTAAAATATTTCATTAATAATTTTTACACTGATTAAATGTTGATAACATTTAGGCTACGTCAAGTTTAAATAAAAGATTTTAAAAATAATTTCACCTTTTATTTTTAAAGTGTGGCTACTAGAAAATTTAATATTACATATGTGGCTCACATTGTAATTCTGTTGGACAGCTCTGCACCAAAGCAGTGGTTCTAGGTGTGCTCTCTGAACTGGTAGCAGCAGCATCACCTGGAAACACAGAAATGCAACTGAGCCCACCCCAGACTCGCTGAATCAAAATATCTACGGATAGGGATCCAAACCAAAGCCAAACCTGTCGCCGTCGAGTTGATTCTGACCCTATAGCACAGAGTAGAACTGCCCCATAGGGTTTCCAACGCTATCTTTATGGAAACAGAATGCCACATCATTCTCCTGCAGGAGCAACTGGTGAGATTGAGCCTCTGACCTTTCCGTTAGCAGCTGAGCACTTAACTACTGCACCACCTCAGGGATAGGGATAAAACCTGTTGCCGTCAAGTCGATTCCACCTCATAGTGACCCTATAGGATAGAGTAGAACTGCCCCCATAAGGTTTCCAAGGAGCAGCCAGTGGATTTGAACTACTGACCTTTGGTTAGCGGCCGAACTCTTAACCACTGAGCAACCAGGGCTCCTCAGGCATGGGAGGAATAGGGCCCAGCAAATCTGTGTTTTAACAAGCTTTCCAAGTGATTCCGTCTGAGTTAAAGTCTGAGAGCCACTGCTAGAACAGCGCTCATCAAATTTTAATATGCATACAAATCACCAGGGGATCTTTTAAAACTACAGATTTTAATTCAGAAGGTGGTGATGGTGGTGGTGGTTGTTAGGTGCCATCAAGTCAGTCCCGACTCATAGTGACCCTGTGTATAACAGAACGAAACACCACCTGGCCCTGCACCATGCTCACAGTCTTTGCTATTCTGGAGTCCATCATTGTAGCCGCTGTGTCAACCCATCTCCTTGATGGTCTTCCTCTCTTTCACTGACCTTCTGCTTTACCAAGTATGATATACTTCCCCAGGGACTAGTCCTTCTTGATAAATAACATGTCCAAAGTATGTGAGACAAAGTCTCGCCATTCTCACTTCTAAGGAGCATTCTGGCTGTACTTCTTCCAAGACAGATTTGTTTGTTCTTCTGGCAGTCTATGTATATTCAATATTCTTCGCCAGCACCATAATTCAAAGGCATCAATTCTTCTTCAGTCTTCTTTATTCATTGTCGAGCTTTCACATGCCTATCAGGTGATTGAAAATACCATGGCTTGGGTCAGATGCACCTTAATCTTCGAAGTGATATCTTTGCTTATTCAGTAGGTGAGGAGGTGAAATTCAAGATTCTGCGATTCTAACAAGCTCCTAGATGATGCTGGATGCTGCTGGTCCTGGAGCATTGTTTGGTTTGCAAGGACCTAGAACAGGACCTTATGGAGCACTATAACCAATATTCAATACAAACAAGACACCACACATTTCCAGAACTCCAAAGGATTCACAATTCAAGATTCCACTTAGGCCGCTCTAAGGGAGAAGAATTGTATTCTCTGTCAGGAGGGATTTTGTTAAGACCCTTTGAAAGCTATAAATAAATTCTTCCATTTAATTGTTTGCATTATCAGACAACCTGCCATGTTCATCTAATAAGAAAGTGGGTGCTTGTGTTGTGTTTCTATTTTCTCCAGTAGGTTAATGTTGATTCAATATATTTAGAGCTGGAAGCTACTTCTAGTAGGCTGGAACATTTGAATGAAAAATAGGCACTCTGGCTGCATCTCCCTTGGCAAAGTGATCCATTTAATCAGCACTGTTGTTTGTATCTAGAGAGTGGGTTTTAATCTGAGTTATTATCTGCTGATTTTAACTAAGAAAAGGCAGGTGGATAAGGAAAGGAGAGGAAGAAGCTCTCCTCTTAAGCTGTGCTCAGTCTATTTTTACTTTATCTATCATGGGGCAGGGGTAGACCTTCCCAAGAAATCCTGCTTGGTTCCCAGGAGACTCCATCATACATCCAAGAAATGGCTACCCCCTATATTTGAAAGAGGTGTTATTTTTCTTGATTCCTCCCCCTTCTGAGTTTCCCGTTACATTTTCCCACAACTCACTATAGAAGAATATAGAAAAGCAAACAAATTTACAGTTGTCTGGAGAAAAACAAGTCTCGCAATCCAACTGAGAAGTTGAAAGTGACAAATAATTGTTTAGCTTTTACCGTGCCATATTTTTTTGATAAAACAGAACACAGAAATGGGAAGTTCCTCTGTAAAATTTTGCCGATAGTCTTTGAAGTGAGACTATAAAAGTCTTTATTTTTTTAACCAAAATTTGTCTCTTTCATTGTTTATTGTAAGTATAGGAATAAAAAACAGAATTAAATGAGGTTTTTTTTTTTTAGGTAGGTATGATTTATTACCCTTCTCTGTCAATTATGACAAAACCTATAATACAGGGTGCATAATCATGCTAGGTACAAGAATGGGCTATAAAATAGAGTTTTGGTGTATCTATGCATATATGCATACATATTTATACACATATATACACATATACATATGTATGTATATTTTTATTTGTTTTTTCAACATTTATGCAGTGACTTAAAAAGCGACAATTAAATTTGGTTTATAAAATTCGTAGTCATTAGAATTCAGCCCACTTTGTGCATAGATACCTTTGCCATTTGAAAAGACACACAATCATATAATTCTGGGGAAAGAAAATGAAAAACTTTGACAATTGAGATCTGCTTAGAGTGCTTCTCACATTGCCACAAATATAAAATGATCATTTATTGTTTGGACACAGGAAGTGAAAACAAGTTATATAAATCATTGGATTAGCTACAGTACAGTAAAAGGTTAAATTCAAATGTTCATCACACTTCAGAACAAGGAATGTGTGTCTTTTGCATGAGTTTAGATATATGTGTGATCATGCGGGGCAGGTTTTTGTGAAAATTGAATTTGCCAGGAATGGAAAATGCCTTTTGGAATGAATTGAAGAATGAATGAGGTATCTTGAAGGGCCTGGACATTTAGCAGGCCATCCATTGGGGCAGGACACTCAGTCCTCCTCCAGTCACATAGAGCGCTATGACAGATTGCTCTTATACACACCTGGTTTTGAATCCCAGCTGTTCCAGTTACTAGCATGTTGACTTTGAGCAAGTCACTTAACCTCTCCAAGGCCTGGTTTCCTCTATAAACACAGAACAATAGAACTTTCTCTCAGTGTTGTTGAACATATTAAAGATGATATGTGTATAGTTCCTGGAACAGAGTCAGTGCTCAGTAATTGTACCATGCGAATATGCAGGAGAACCTGAAGGGAATCCTGGGAGAACTGGGGATGCAACAGGCAGAGTTGCAGGGACTCACTGCTTCCCTTTCCATTTCCCTCCTACATAGCCAACTCTGGGCCTTTGAACTCTGGCTCCTCTAAGGAATGGGAGAGAGACTTATTTTTCTTGGTTCAACCACTGAAAGCTTATGCAATCTTTTTAATACCATTGAATTTTTCATTAGTTCAGAAACCAGGGCTTACTCTACTATGTCCCCATTAAACATTTCCATTACCTTCACAAGTCCTGGCTTTGTTTCTTCTCTCATTTATTTGTTTTTTTCTTTTTTTTTCCACAAAATATTTAACACCTACTATGTTAGATTTTCTAACGTAGGAGGGATTTTTAGATCTTTATTTCTTTAACCTCTCATTTCTGAGGTAGCACCTGAAGCACAAAGTCAAGCCCAGCATCACTCAGCTGAAAGCTTGGCCAAAACATGATAGAGTGAAATGACCTGACAATAAGTCAGAAAGAATCCACGTTGTATTCAGAGTTAAATACAAACTCCTTTCAAGGGTCCTGCTGACCTCTCTGGGAGCACCTCTCCCTACTCTGCACCATTTTGATCGAGATGAGACATTGCCTCCTCCCAGAAACTTCCCTAATGCCCCCAGCCCCCTTCCCTATCTCCACTGCACCTATCACAGGATACTCTAATTGTTGAACTGACTCCTCTTCCTACAGACTAAAACCAAACCAAACCCATTGCCATCAAGTTGATTCTGACTCACAGCAATTCTATAGGACAGAGTAGAGCTGCCCATAGGGTTTCCAAGGCTGTAAATCTTTATGGGAGCAGACTGGCACAACTTTCTCCTGCCTCCTAGAGACAGTGGTTCTCAAACTTTAGTGTGAATCCGAATCATCTGCAGAGCTTGTGAAAACACATATTGCTGGGTCCTACCTCCAGAGTTTCTGATTCAGTAGGTCTGGGGCAGGGTCCAAGAATTTGCACTTTTATTAAAATCTAACAAGAAGTCCCCAGGTGATGCTGATGCTCCTAGTTCAATATCACACTTTGAGACTCTCTGCTCTAGCCTGCCAGTTTCTTGAAAAGAACCCAATTTATTTTATTTACTATCTCTAATACCTGACAGAGTCTGACATATAGTAGACATTCAAACAGTATCTGTTGAATGGACAAACTAATAAATTACTTATCATTTCATCTGGAGATGGAATAATATATTGGTCTCAAAGCACAAGAAGAACCCAAGACATCCCTCCACCACTATTAAGCTCCTTCTTAAAAGAAGCAGGAGTAAGGGCTCCTCTGCTGGGCTCTGAGTTTCAGCACACTGACTACCTGGTGATGCTGAAAGCTGTCATATGAAAATGAAAATTTTATTTTAATACATGAAATCATCCCCTAGGATCAGAGACTTGCTTTGGTTGGAGATAAAAATGGTAAATCTTCTCTTCTGTTAATTATCTCTCCATTGATAATATTCATATGTGAGTAAAAGGAGCAAATAAGATACCACCATTAGAAATGTCCCTGGGACCACTAAATTCATTTCAAAAATAAGGATATTCAGTGCTCTTTCCCAAGATCAATACCCTAATTCAGGCTGACCAAATTTCTCTAATCATTCTGGAGGCTCATTTAAAATAGAGATACCCAGGTCCCTCTCCTGGAAAGTTTAAATTCAGTAGGAATGTGATAGGGTATTTTTAATAAGGTACAGGCAGGGCCCAGATGTTGGTATTTTTAAGTCCCCCAGGTGATTTTAATGTGCAGCCAGGATTGAGAACGACTGCCGGAACCCAAGTAAATTTTTCTCATGAAACTATTTTTTGACCTAGTATTTTTCACCTGGAACAGGTTAAGTCATGGTGCAAAAAAGGTCAGGTTCTCAACCTGGAATGTTGCTTTGTTGCCCTTTGGTTTCCTGGAGGGAATAAATGTGTAAGGTATTTCTACCAAAGATCAAGTTTTGCGTCATGGTATTATGGGGTTTGAGCTACTCCAACAATAACAATAGGGCCATTAGTCAAAAGACCTCAGGAAAAGGGGAAACTTATCACAGGATGACGCCAATTACCCAATTATTCTGAACTCAAAAACTAGACCCTTAACGCTTGTCTTATAGCGTCAGCACCATGGGTATAATCTGGAGAAGTAATTAGCATATTGGAATCTTATGCCAGTACTATGTCAGGGTAAAACAAAGGTGAACTCTGGAATGTTATGGGGGGATGTAAGTAGGAAAGGTCTTGCACTTGAGTGTAAATATGGTGGCGTTGATGATTAAGCTTCCATTGAAAAGTATTTTTCCTGTTTATATGTATGCCCTAGTGGAAAAAAATTTTTGACGTTGTTGGATCTTACGTTTTGAAAATGACTTCCTTTGCGCTAAGGTTATTTAAAGTAAGTTATAGTTTTAATTCAGAGAGTAGGAATTTCTTTTTTATATCAAATTACCTTAAAATCCACACAATACTGGGGAAGCCAGCACAAGTTGTCCAAGGCAAGGTCATGAAAGTTCCATAGACACATCCAAACTACCTGGGGGACCGAATTACTGGGCTGAGGGCTGTGGGGACCATGGTCTCAGGGAACATCTAGCTCAATCGGCATAACATAGTTTAAAGAAAATATTCTACATTCTACTTTGGTGAGTAGCATCTAGGGTCTTAAAAGCTTCTGAGCGGCCATCTAAGATACTCCACTGGTCTCACCTCATCTGGAGCAACGGAGAATGAAGAAAACCAAAGACACAAAGGAAAGATTAGTCCAAAGGACTAATGGAACACAAGTACCACCGCCTCCACCAGACTGAGTCCAGCACAACTAGATGGTGCTGAGCTACCATCACTGACTCCTCTGACAGGATCACAGTAGAGAGTCCCAGACAGACATGGAGAAAAATGTAGAACAAAATTCTAACTCACACACACTCAAAAAAAGACTAGACTTATTGGTCTGACTGAGACTAGAGAAACCCCTAGAGTTTGGCCCCGGACACCCTTTTAGCTCAGTATTGAAGTTACTCCTAAGTTTAACCCTTCAACCAAAGATTAAACAGGCCCATAAAACAAAATGAGACTAAATGGGCACATCATCCCAAGGGCAAGAATGAGAAGGCAGGAGGGGACAGGAAAGCTGGTAACGGAGAACCCAAGGTTGAGAGGGGAGAGCGCTGACATGTCGTGAGGTTGGCAACCAATGTCGCAAAACAATATGTGTATTAATTGTTTAACGAGAAACTAGCTTGTTCTGCAAACTTTCATCTAAAGTAGAATAAAAAAAAAATCTTTTTTGGAAAAAAAAATTACCTTGAAATCCTACTCACATTCCCACCTCTCTTCACTCTCTCACCTTTATGTTAAGTCCCAAGAATAAAATCCAGCCACTTTGCCAAAACACTCACATACTCTGCCCTGGCTTATGCCTAAAGATCTAAGGGAGGCCGGTCAGGCTACGTGAGTTCTGAGGCACTTAGGCTCATTAATTTGTTTAATATGAGCACTAATTTTTACAATCATGTAATAAAAGTAAATGTTTTCCAAAATGAAGAGTAGACAAAGGCAGAAAAGAATATAGGCCTCCAGAACACACGCCCATGGGGAGTTTACAACTAAGAAATCATTTTGCTAAAACACGGTGTTGCAAAGTGCTATTTGTTGGTAGCACAGCCCGTGTACAGAGGAGTCACTTACTGAATGTTTGATATTAGTTTTCTTTCAATAACTGCCCGTGTCTTTCACTGAACAATTACCATCAAAAAATATCATTGCTCACAAAGGAATGATTTGAAAAATGAAAGGTTGCAAATGTGTAAGATAAAGTTCACTGCATTTTTAATAAAAATTTCGAGCACAATGAAGATTTTATACCCAAATATATTACAAAGAAACAGTGCTGATGCTGTGTTAAAAGGTTACTGCACTAGATTCATTTTCATCTTTTTTCCCATATCATAGCTTTCCCTGAAAAAGGATCAGGTCTGATGTCACAGCATCGTTCATGTAAAAAACATTGAAACGGCAAATGTTTTGTTACATATATTTACCACAATTAAAAAAAAAAAAATGACCAGTTCTGAGATCCACATAATAACCCCCATTTTTATGTCTGCAAAGTCTTTGGGCATCATTTTATCCCCTAGGCCCCACTGTTCATGATGGGCGCTTGGGCTGCATGAGACTAAGGAAGGGAGGCATTGCAGCAGGCTCTGCTTTGGTCACCCCTAACTCCTTCCTCAAACTGGCCTAGCTCATCCTTAACAATTCCTTATGTGGGAGATAAAATAATTGCAAAGTGTGGAAAAAGCTCCGTACACTGAAACAACATCTCTCCTATAGTTTAAATGCTTGTGGCTATTTAAATTTATTAAATTAAAAATTCAGTTCCTCAGTTGCACTAGTCACATTTTAAACACTCAATAGCCACCTGTGGCTGGTGGCTGCCGTATTCAAGAACGCAGACATAGAACTTTTTCCTCATGGCAGAAAGTTCTCGTGGATAGCGCTGGTCTCTAGAGAGCATAGCTGGGGGAGTGGATTTGGTTTGGTTTTTTTTAGTATAGGTCCTGCCAAAGTGAGCACGGATTGGTTTGGGTTTTGCTACCACTTGAAGTGTCCTCAAGAAGGAAAAATGGTAGAAATGGCACAGTCCCATTTCTCAGATGATTTTTTCAGTCCCACCAAATCCACCCCCGTTTTTCCTCCCCCATAGGTTCCATCCTTTCTCTTCCCCAGATCCTTCCTATCTTTCCCAAGCACAGAAGGAGAGATTTTGAAGACAATTAGAAAATAAATAAGTACATCAATGAATACATTTTATATTCAGAATGTGGTGCTGTGCCTGCATTTGTACTGCTGGCTTGCACAGTAAACCAGTTCCCTGGGGAAATTTCCATATGGAAGTTTCTCTTGTAATCTCTAGGTGTTCAGCAGGTGTGCATTTATTCAATTATAATTAATTTTGTTATATAATCATCATACTGGTTGGTATTTGGAATTCATATTCCTGCTGCCTCGTGTAATGGTCTTAGTATTTTAATTTCCAAGCTTTCAAATAATTGTTTTAATATTGAAGAAGACTGATCTTGCTACTATTTTTAAATAAAAATCTGATTAGCAATAATCCCACATATATTAAAATATAAGAATAATAACCAGTAGTAATGACGCCATCTTTTTCTTCATATCTGAAAAGCACAACACTTTTATTTCTAACAAACATGGGTGGAGCTGAAGAGACTGGCTGTAGTAGTGGACATGACTAATATTCCCCAGTATTCAGCTACTCTCCACTTCAGAGTACACAAAAGAATTATAATTCCTCCATCCCCTTGAATTTAGACATGGTCTTGTAATTATTTCTGACCAGGTGAAACGAGAGAAGACATGAAGTACATCACTTTCAGGCAAAAGTATTTATTGGCAGTTCTTGATTCTCCATCCGTCTCTTTCCCTGCTTTGATGAACCGAAAGTATTATATTGACAGACGACTCTCTTAAGATGGTGAAACCTCCATCTCTCTAAGAGATGACTGCCTGGAGCAGAATTCCCAATCTACTTACACACCAATCTATATCGGACATGAAGCGTGAGCAAGAAATCAACCTTTCTTGTTTTAAGCCACTGACACCTGGGGTTATTTTTACAGCAGCATAACTAGCCTATCCTGATTAGTACACCAACCCACAACCAGAATAGTCTTTCCCTGCTGGCATAAGCAAACCGTTACTGTTACTTAGAAACCAGATTTTTCTGTGTGTCTGTCAGTTAGGCACCTTCTGAAATAGCATTAATTACTTCTTTTAGGGCTCTTCCTGAGAGAGCGGATCCAATAAAACTCCATTATAATGTACCATGGATTTAATCATACATGAACACATCATAATCCCAGCTTGGAGCTGTCTCTTCAGGACTATTTGAAATGTTTCGCTTGCTGTCCGACACTATTGTTATATACTATGTGCGTGTAGCTTAGTTTCCATGTGAACAATTCCAGACATTTCCCCAGGTCAGCTAGCCTTCCTCTGGCCTCTTGTGCTCACTGGAGTGGACTTCTATTGCAGCATAACACTTCGATCTGAAAAAATTTGATTACTCATATATAAGAGAGCGAAATCCTAGGAGGAAGAAATTTTGTATTACTCATCTTTATGTCCCTAATGTGTAGCCCATTATCTAACAGTAGATAACTAAAAACCATTGAGTGGAGAATGAATAGATGTATTCACTGGTTTGCTCACAACTAGCATGTTCTAGAGTCACAAAGAACCAACTTTCTTTACAATTTACTTCATATTATTATTGTCATATTTCAAACCTCCTAGGATGGCTGCCAATTAGCATATTGTATTAAAGTAAGAGAAAGATGAGTCATTTGTTTGAAGCTTTTAAAGATCAGTCACCAGCACTACATAAAAATAATGTATGAATAAAAATAACAGACTGGGAAGATGTTCTGTTGACAGACATTAAAATATCATTTTAGATGAGTGATTCCCAACTTTTTTAGAAATGCTATACTTTTTAACTGATGATTGGATTCTATGACATCCTTTATCCCAGCCCTAAAAGTGTAGTTACTTCATATATTTACTTTCAAAAAATTCTACGTCAGGCCATCTAAGATGCATCAGTTGGTCCCAACCCACCTGGAGTAAAGGAGAATGAAGAACACCAAAAACACGAGGAAAGTATTAGCCCAAGAGACAGAAAGGGCCACATAAACCAGGGACTGCATCATCCTGAGACTAGAAGAACTAGATGGTGCCTGGCTACCACCAGCGACCACCCTGACAGGAAACACAACAGAGAGTCCCTGATGGAGCAGGAGAAAAGTGGGGTGCAAAACTCAAATTCTAGTAAAAAGACCAGATGTAATGGTCTGACTGAGACTGGAGCAACTCCAGAAAGCATGGCCCCCGGACTCTCTGTCAACCCAGAACCAAAACAATTCCCGAGGCCAATTCTTCAGACAAAGATTAGATTGGACTATGAGACATAAAACAATACTCATGAAGAGTGTGCCTCTTAGATCAAGTAGATACATGAGACCAAATGGGCAGCTCCTGTCCAGAGGTGAGATGAGAAGGCAGAGAGGGTCAGGAGCTAGTTGAATCGACACGGGAAAGCAGGGGTGGAAAGGAGTGTGCTGTCAGAGTATGGGGAGAGCAATTAGGGTCACATAACAATGTATGTAAAAACTTTTGTGTGAGAGACTAACCTGAATTGTAAACTTTCACTCAAACTACAACAATAAAAAAAAAATTAAAAACAAAAATTTCTACATCATCAACTTATTTACAAGTGTCATTCTATTTCTCCTTTTCAATTTTGAAGAAACAGACAATGATTTTCCTCCATGTTACTTTCTTTTATTAGGCTCCAACTGCAGCATAACTCTGAAAAGTTAATCCATTGGTTCTTAACCCTGGCTGCACATTACAATCACTTGGGGAGTTTTACTAAAACACAGATGCCTGGGCCCTCAAGAGATTCTGATTCAATTGGCCTGGAGTATGGCCCAAGTATTTTTAAAATCTTATAGTCAGGAGTAAAGACTACTACACTAGTCAAATGATCGATTGGAAATAACACTGTGTTAGGAATAAGAAGCTCATTCATTCATCCATTCAATAAACACTCCTTTAAGTGTACTGGACACTATACTAAGCCCTAGATGCAAAGATAAGTAAAACACAGCTCTGAAGTACCTCACAATCTGATTGAAGAGAAAATTAAATTCCCTAAATGCTGGGATTGAGGGAATCAGAGGACTATGACAGACCAATGGATAGGGCACTGCTTAATCCAGACTGGTCAGAAACTTGTAAAAACAATGTACTTGTTATGCAAACACAGCTTCAAGGCAGTCCCTGAAAGCCCCTTTCCAACCACAGTCTCTCCCCTGAGCCCCATCCCACCCTTGAAGCAATATTGCATTGTGGTTAAGCTCATGACCTCTAGAATCAAGCAGCCTAGATTCAAATTCTGGCATTATGATCCTAAGAAAATTGCTTAACTTCTCTAGGCCTCAGTTTTCTCATCTGTAAAATGGAAATACAAATAGCACCTCTTTCACAGGCTTCTGATGATTCAGTGAATGTAAAGCACTAAGCACAGGGTCTGGCACAGACTAAGCAACTCCAGAAGTGTTAAGTCTAAAGTTTTGCTGCGCTAAAGGTGGTCCTCAGACCAGCAGCACCAAGTCACATGGACACTTGTGAGAAATGCCACATCTTAGGCCCCATCCCAAACCAACTAAACTGGAATCTGCTTTTTAACAAGATACCTTGATGACTCATATGCACACTGAAATTTAAGAAGCAATGCTGTATAGTATCGCCTACTTGCCACATTATATAATTTAAAATCCCTTCAAAAGGTGTGAATTTAAGAGTGCTTAAAGCAGTGGTTCTTAACTCTCACTATGCATCAGAATCACATGGTGAACTTGAAAAAAATTCCATATTCCCAACCCCACAATTCCACACCACCCCAAAGCCCCTAGAGATTCTGATTTCATTGGTCTAGGGTGAATGAGACCTAGGCATCCTATTTTTTTAAAGCTTCCTAGGTGATTCTAAAGAAGCCCTGGTGGCACAGTGGTTAAGCACTCAGCTGCCAGCCAAAAGGCAGTGGTTCAAACCCACCAGCTGTTCTGCAGGAGAAAGATGTGGCAGTCTGCTTCCGTAAAGATTTACAGCCTTGGAAACCTTATGGGGCAGTTCGGTCCTATGGGGTCGCTATCAGTCAGAATGGACTCAATGGCAACGGGTTTGTTTTTAGGCTAGGTGATTCTAATGAGGTTGAGATCCACCAGCTTAAAGAGCACATTAAATTCTGACAAGACCTTCATGATGACTAGGCTCATTGGGAAAAGAAACCAGCAGAGTAAAAAGAAGCTGATCTATGATTTGAGGAAAGGGTTCCACAAAAATTGGTGTTATGAGTTGAATTGTGTCCCCCCAAAAAGATAAGTTGAAGTCCTAACCCCTAGTACCTGTGAATGTGACCTTATTTGGAAATAGGGTCTTTGTAGATGGAATTAGGTTAAATGGAGTAGGGTAGGCCCCAATCCAATATGACTGGTGTACATATAAAGAGAGAGAGAGACAGAGGGAAGACAGCCACGTGAAGAAGGAGGCAGAGATTGGAGTTATGCTGCCACAAGCCAAGGAATGCCTAGGGCTACCAGAAGCTGGAAGAGACAAGGAAGGATCTTCCCCTAGAGCCTTTGGAGAAAGCACAGCCCTACTGACACCTTGAATTCAGACTTCTAACCTCCAGAACTGTGAGAGAATACATTTCTGTCGTTTTAAGCCACTTACCAGTTGCCATAGAGTGGATTCCAACTCGTGGCAACCCCATGCGTGTCAGAGTAGAACTGTGCTCCATAGGGTTTTCAATGGCTGATTTTTTGGAAGTAAATCACCAGGCCTTTCTTCCACAAAGCCTCTGGGTGGATTCAAACCACCAGTCTTTCAGTTAGCAGCGTTAACTGTTTGTACCAGCCAGGAACTCCTTTAAGCCACTGTATAATAATTTTTTACAGCAGCCTCAGGACATGAATACAATCAGTCAGGTTAAGGTCCCCACTGCCCTCGCCCAGTCTGTGATGGGCCTTACCTTCTCCACATCTGCCCTGTGGTACCTCCTTCACCTTCTCTCACCCCAAATCTTTAAGGTGCTTCCACTCTAGCCCAGGACACGTGTCTTTATTCTACCTCTGTCGGCTTCATCCTCTGCCTCAGCCATGTTTGTCTTGGGCACTGTCTGCTAACCCAGGCTTGAATTCTCTGTAACCTTCTGTTTGTTCACTCACCTCCTTTGTTTTTGACCCAGGGTTGGCCCTTGATCCTGGTCCTGATTAGAGCTAGAAGAGACTTTCTCAGAGCCGTAGCAAGAATGCAAACCCTTCCCCCAAATACAGAAGATGAGAGCGGATGGGGAGGGATGCTCACCTTCAAACTGTAGGAATCAGCTTCTCAGAGCAAAACCTCCTAGCAGTTTATGTACCAATCTTCTCCTTCCCACTCCAACTAAATTTAGCAGCAAAATACCTAGTAATAGAGAAGAACATTAAACAATTAAATGTTGCAATTGTGCTCTTTTTAATTTTGAAAGTTTCACAGCAAAATGCTCTAGGGTTGACCCCAGGGTTAGAAAACACTGATTTAAAAGCTTGCTCCTATAAATTAAATCATGGTTTAGTAGCACCAATTCTAAGTGAAATGGGAGGTCACTGAAGGGTTTGAGCAGGAATCAGATACAATCCATTTTGTGTTTGTAAAAGACCCTTCTGGCTGCAATGCACCAAATAAAATGTGGGGTGCTGGGGGAGGGATGGTTAGTAAGAGTGAAAAGCAGGGAAACCAGTTGAGATGCTACTGCAGAGGTCCAGGCTGGAGATAATGGTAAATTGGACTTGGGTGGTGACAGCGGAGAAGAACTAAAATGGACTGATGCAAGAGATATTTTGGAAGCAGAATCAACAGGAATTGCTGATGTGTTACATTAGGTGGCGGAAGAGGGAGGAATCAGGATGACGCCCAGGTTTCTGGTTTGAACTTCTGGAAAGGACCATAATAGGAAACTCAAGAAAAGATAGACTCTTTGGACAGACCTCCTGAGCTATTCTGGCAAATTTCCAGCATCAGGGGGAAGAGGCAAGTGGAACAAGCAGGTGGAATATTAGAGGAGCCAGAAGTCTGGAGATAGCAGACATTCGGGTTTGCATTTAATATTGTTGTTGTTGTTGGGTGCCATCAAGTCAATTCTTAACCCTTGCACCACCAGGGCTCCTTGTATTAAATATTAAGAGGGTCTAGTAGCCTGGACAAGGAGTCTTGGTGGTGCAGTGGTTAAGCACTTGGCTGCTAATCAAAAAGTCAGCGGTTCAAACCCACCAGTCACTCCACAGGAGAAACATTTGGCAGTGTGCTTCTGTAAAGATTACAGCCTTGGAAACCCTATGGGGCAGTTCTACTCTGTCCTATAGTGTCTCTACGAGTCAGAATCTACTCGACAGCAAGGGGTTTTTGGGTTTAGTAGCCTGAACAGGTTTCTAGGTGGGGCAAATGGTTTGTGCTCAACTTATAACTTAAAGGTTGAACCCACCCCGTGGTGCCGCAGGAGAAAGGCTTGGCGATCTGTGTCCATAAAGATTATAGCCAAGAAAACCCTATGGAGCAGTTTTACTCTGTAACTCAATGGCAACAGGTAACAGATAACAAACTAGAGTGGGGCCTCAAAAACCAGGGTTCCCAGCCCTACAGTAATTTAGATATTTGTCAGAGAGTAAGGACAAAGACTCCAGCATGGGAGAAGATAATGAGATATAGCAATAGATGGAGTTTGGGCGCAAGCAACAAAGCAAGGAGGTCAGATCCTGGAATCCAGGTCTAGGGCAGGATGAAAGCAGCGGTAAAAGTTCTGTTTTCTGAGATATATTCCCAGAACCTACCACAGTGCTTGCCCATGTTAGATACTCAAATATTTGTTAAGTAATTATTTAATAAACACTTGTATAATGCTTATTATGTCCAAGCCTTAAGATATTAGCTTGTTTAATCTTCACAATAACCCTATAAAGTAAGTACCATTATTATCCTCATATTTCAGATGAGAAAAATGAGGCACAGTGAGAGTAAGCAGCCCTCTCATGGTCACACAGTAAGTAATGGTAGAGCCAAGTTTTGACTCCAGAGCCCATGCTCTCAACCACCATGCTATGCTCTGAATGAATAAGTGAAATCCAGGGTACTTCCTTGACTGAGACAGAACTCTTTTTACAAAGTTCTCACTTTTAAACAGCGACAAAGCACTGCTATACTCAAATTTGTTGCTGATATCAACGCCAGGTGAGCCTTCCTTCATACCTTTATATTCTGTGCTGCCACCATCAGTGAATTCTCATATTTAGACTGGGATATCTTAGGACATATAAAGGCAACACTACAATGCCCACTCCCAACCAGGACGACATACATTTCTTTTTTTAACTTCAGTACAGATAGTTGAGCTCATGGTAGAGGATCATCTGTCCACTCGTACTCCTATCCCCTCCTTAGGTACATATCCAGTGGGTTTCATACATAAACTTAATTTGAATCCTTTTACATTATGCTGTGTTATTTTCTTTGTAGTCCTTTTAAATTTATGCAAATGGTGTTATCCTAAAGATACCACTCTTTTATAAATTTTTCACTTAATATTTTTTAAGATTATAAGATGTTACTGTAAATTTGTATTGCCTCTAACTACTGCAAAATATGCATTCATCTGGACACAGAAAATCAGGGGTAGAAAGGAAGAATGTGCTGTCACAGTATAGGGAGAGTAATTAGGGTCACATAACAATGTATGTATAAATTTTTGTATGTGAGACTAACTTGAAATGTAAACTTTCACTTAAAGTACAACAATAAAATAAATTTTTTTAAAAAATGCATTCACTACATTTTAGTCATCCACAGACCTTGTGATGTAAACCCAGGATACCTCAAACTCCTTGCTACCACAAACAAGACTGTGATGAATTTTTTATGTATCCCCTCTGCCAGACTTATGGAAAATTTTATCTGGACTGTATACCCAGAAGGGGTCATAAGACATTCACATATTTAACTTTAACTACATACTGATTGATTGTTTACCAGAATGGCTGTACCAGTTTAGACATCCATCAGCCATGCACTAGGGTTCCCATTTCTCCATGTCCTGGCCAATACTAATTATTATCCACCTTTTAATTTTTGCCAATGGGACGAGTGTGAAGTGATAACTTATTTAAATTTGGTATTCTCTGATTACTAATAAGTTTCAGCATATGTTCATTATTTATCAACTTTTCTGGTATACCCTTGTGAGAATAGCCTATTCATATCTTTTGACCATTTCTCTGTTGGGTTTCTTGTCTTTTTCTTGTTGATTTGCAGGAGATTGTTGCATATCTTTATATTAATTCTTTTTTGCTTTTAAATATTGCAAATGTCTTATCACAATCTATCATCTGTCAGTTAAATTTACTTATGTCCTCCCTACATTTTCTATGGCAAATAATAGGAACTTCTGGTAGAATGACATTCTCTCACCCTTTAAAGTAGAATGGAGAAATGTGAAGTCCTTCAGTTCTAATAATTGCAAAATCATTCCTTCACCAAACTACCAAGAGACACAATGACCAAGGAGCCTGAGAAATAAATCTGAGGTGCTAATTCCCAGACCACTACACTGGTGATTAAAGAATGGGTTTGGTGTATTCTATTAATAAGCTGAAGCCATATTTTATTTACCTCACCTTGTTCCACAAAGGACCTGAGGAAGCTTACAAGAAAACAGGCAATAACCTTGAGAAGAATAAATAACAAAAAAAATAAAAAACAGGAACAAGGAAAACACCCAGCAGAATAGAAGGTCAAGACCAGGGGAAACTAAGAATGCAGGTATGTAGGCCACAGGGTCCTACAAAGTTACTAATTTGGAGCCAAAAAATTGGCGTTGAGCTTCTTGGCAAACAGAGGGAAAAGGGAAAAGGGAATACAATCAGGCACATTCAACCCTATTCTCTTTGTTGATAAGAAAACATACAAGTTCCTCAGGGGAAGATAAAGTTTTCCTGGCCCTGAGTTCCAAAAAGATTTCTCAGGTGGGTTTCATACTGAGGACAGTGCCCTCACCAACATCTCTGTGATAAAAGTGATAGCAGGTTTTGTATATGTTTTTTGTAGCATTTCTCAATGAACGATAACAGCTACCAACTGTAACTGGTTAAAACATGGAAAGCAACCCATTCTGTAATCTGTCAATTAAGTGTAAGACGGAGAAAATGAAGGGGAGAGGAGCAAACAAAAAAAAAAAAATGGGGTCCATCCAAGTATGCAATCTTCACGAGCCCAATTTAGTATGAGAATCAAACCAAAAACATCAGAAAGAATCAATAACATATTAGTTAAGATAACATTAGCTGCTGTAACAGATCAGCCCTGAAAATCTCAGTGGCTTAACACAATAGAAGTTTATCTCTCACTCATGAAAAGCCAAAATGGGGCCCTTCCATCTTGAGGCCCTGTCATATTCAACACATGGGGAAAAAGCATGGAGGATCAAGCATGGTAGGTTTTTGCGGACCAGTCTTCCACTCACATTCCACTGCCTAGAACTTAGTTACATAGCCAGTTCTAACTATAAGGGAGGCTGGGAATATAGCCTAAGCCATACGCCCAGAAGAAAAAGAAAACAGGTGAACATTTAACACTCTCAGCCACAAATTCAGTTGTGTCTTTAAAACATTTCTTCACAATTTCAACTATCTAAATCAGGGTTCAGTAAACTACAGCCTGTGGGCCAAATCTACCCTCCAATGCCTTTTTTTTATGGCCTACAAGGTAAGAATGATTTTTCCATGTTTTAATGGTTGGGAAAAAATCAAAAGCTTGAAGAATAATGTTTTGTAACATATGAAAATTATATGAAATTCAAATTTCAGTCTTCATAAATAAAGTTGTATTGGAGCACAACCACATTCACTCATTTACATATTGTTTAAGGCTGGTTTTGCTCTACAACAGCAGAATTGGTAGCTGCAGCAAAGACTGTATGGCCCGCAAAGCCAAAAATATTTACTATCTGGTCCTTTACAGAAAAGCTTTGCCAACTCTGCTCTAAATTGATAAGAGTTGAGCAACAGGTACTTCTGGGCAGTGGCCTGAAATGCAAATATTTCTGATTGGTGGTGAAGCAGATCCATCAGCATTAGTGATCAAATGAGCTGATGGTAAATTGATACCTTTTGGGAACATTGAGGAGTCTGAGCAAGATTCAACTACCCCCTACATGCAGAACTGGATCAGGAGAAGTCAGAATTTTCCAAAAGAAACATTTCTGCATCCATTCCAGCCCAAAACAAATCATTAATCAGCCATTTCTACATACAAGCACGTAAAGAAACACTGTTTTCCAAATTTCTCAAATAAGACAGTATTTCTTCAATAGGATTGTTAGATACTACACTTGCATGGCTTGTTTTTAATAATTCATTATTCTGTTATAGAAAAGATACAATTTTCTGGAGGTGTTAAACACCTTAACGCCAGTGGTAAAAAGATAAGGGATTAAGTTGGCTAAGAATCATATTTAATGAAACTTAATATCAAAAGTTTATTTATAGGCAGCTTCCTGATGGTTATGTTCTCATAACTTTCTTTGTTTCTTGCTAACTCAAGAATCAGATGAAGGACAAAAGTAACTCTTTTTATCAGAATGACTCATCAACCTCAAGTATTGACTGAAAGCATTTCTTTCTATTGACATTCCAAAGGATAAATAGGTACACAGGAAATATGTAATGCTCATATAGTCACAAGAACAATTAAAGAATTTAAGAAGGAATAAAATGTACCAACAAATCAAAATAAGCTTTTTTTTAAATTTCAGCATTAATATCAAGCTAGGGTTCCCTTGAGAATCACAGTGACATAAAGCATAAGCCTCAAGACCAAGTTGTTTTTTCTAAGTCACTGCAGTTGCAGTTCAAGGAGCCCTAGTGATGCAATGTTTAAGTACTAGGCTGCTAACCAAAAGATCAGCAGTTCGAACCCACTAGTGGCTCCGCAGGAGACCTAGGATCTGCTGCTGTAAAGATTACAGCCTAGGAAACTCTATGGGGCAGTTCTATTCTGCCCTATAGGGTCGCTGTAAGTCAAAATCAACTCAACAGCAAACAACCACCACCGCCAGTGGTAGTCATCCAGATTAAACAGAACCCCAAGCCCTGGAAACCCAGGCTATCTGAGAGCAGGTGCCCAAAACCTGGGAGGGAACCTAGAGATCATTGTTCCAGTGGTCAGTACCAAGCTCTCTGTTGTAGCCACATTGGTATTAGGACTCCAGTCAACCACTTCCCATCTTATGGTTCTTCCTCTACACCCTATCCATCCTCTGATGCATTGGCTCTCTGGAGCCATCAGTTCACTGACTCAAGCAAGGTTAACGTATCCTCTCTAAGGTAGATAAATTTGAGTCCAGTACTGTTTACTGCATGATCGTCTTCCCAAGGAGACCTATAAAGCAGAGGCCTGTCTGCTTAGTGGGGCCCCAGAGATCCGGCTATGCCTTTTTGCAATAGATGAGTTTACCTTGCCTCTTTGGCCAAAGGCTTGGATGTCTTTCACTTTTCTCTTCAGACTGCATCAGTTAAATTCGGCTCTTTAACCTCTTTCCCTTTTTAATCCCTGCATCTGCTTTGCAGATCATTCTTTTTGTGGTGCACTAGGACAGATAATACCAACAATAACACCAACAACTCATTTCCTCAAAAGCTGGAGGAAGTGAGTTCTGGGCAACCAGAACTGCCACTTTTGCCTTTGTTGTTGTTATTGTTGTTAGGTGCCACCGAGTCACTTACGACTCATACAACCCTGTGTACAACAAAACGAAAGGCTGCCTGGCCCTGCACGATCCTCACAATTGTTGTTACATTGAGCCCATTGTTGCAGCCAATGTGTCAATCCATCTCATTGAGGGTCCTCCTCTTTTTCACTGACCCTCTACCTTACCAAGCATGATGTCCTTCTCCAGAGACTGGTCCCTCCTGATAACATGTCCAAAGTACATGAGACAAAGTCTCGCCATCCTCGCTTCCAAGGAGCACTCCAGTTGTACTTCTTCCAAGACAGATTTGTTCATTCTTCTGGCAGTCCATGGTATATTCAATATTCCTCACCAACACCATAACTTAAAGGTATCAATTCTTCTTCGGTTTTCCTTATTCATTGTCCAGCTTTCACATGCATAACCTTTGCCTTAATATTCCCAACTACGGTCTGAGAATCCAGGCTGTGTTTTTAGATTTATTTCTTGGAACACAATGATTTTAATAAGTAACTAAAGCTATGATGAAATTTTGTCAATTTCTTTAAAAATTTTGTTTAATTCTAAGACGCCACAATTTGGGCCACTTTCTCTTGGCAGGTTATTTGGGAAAAGCTCTCTAATCAACAAAACTTAATTAATATTATTCACTGCTCCTTTACAGAACTAAATAGTAATCTCCTATTTCCTTCAGCTTTTGAATAGGGCCAGAACTCGATTAACAACATTGATTTATTTAAAATAAAAATAACTATCTCTCTTTACTCGCTAGCTCGCAAATGCCAAATCCCACAATCTCCAATTAACAGCGATTTATTTTGAGGAAAAACAGTAGCAACTTTTTCTTTTCTCCTCCATTCCCAAATTGCATAATGTTGCTTTAAGGTTTCCTCCTCACCAAATCAGACATACATGAAGCTATTTTAAAATTTAGTATGGTAGATGCCACCAAAATGAGTAAAAGCTATGATGATGATTTCTAAAGTAAATCAAAAACCCTCTGCCATCAAGTCAATTCCTACTCATAACGACCCTATAGGACAGAGTGGAACTGCCCCATAGGGTTTCAAAGCACTTACCTAGTAACGAGTATGAATTTCTTTGAAGAGGTTTGACTATGATACTTCCAAGTGGACATCCCCTG
Organism: Trichechus manatus latirostris; assembly: GCF_000243295.1. NCBI lineage: Eukaryota > Metazoa > Chordata > Mammalia > Sirenia > Trichechidae > Trichechus > Trichechus manatus. Next base: position 7,163,601 of record NW_004443973.1, on the reverse strand, counting down.
CAGCTTCTGATTTCTTTAGTTAGACCCAGCTAGCATCAAACCACAGAATCGTGGCAGTACAACCCAAATGTTGTGGCAACAGAATGTAAAACATCTAGATTTCAAAAGTTTTAAAAGGCAGATATCCAGATGTTTAAACCAAAAAACCAAACCGTTGCTGTCAGGTCAATTCCCACTCAATGCAACCCTATAGGAAAAAGTGGAACTGCCCCATAGGCTTTCCAAGGCTGTAAATCTTTACGGAAGCAGACTGCTACATCTTTCTCCCATGGAGCAGCTGGTGGGTTTGAATCACCGACATTTCAGACAGCAGCGAGCACTTAATCACTGTGCCATCAGGGCTCCTTTTATCCAGATATTTGGGAATGTATAAACAAGCCATCTGGAGGTGAGTTTTCTTTTTACTTTCCACAGAGATACTTAAAGTTAAGAGTTTCGTATGTTAGAAAGAGAAGGGACCATGAAGATCGTACTATTCTACCCCTCTTTTTTAAAAAGAAACAGGCAACATAGTGTTGTCATTAAGATCTTACACTCAGAAATTATGATCTGGGTTCAAAGCCTGGCTGTACCACTTGCTATTCGGTGAAGTTGATCAAGTAGATTAGCTTCTGTGCCTCAGTGTCTTTATCTATAAAATAGGATAATAATGACACTTACGTCATTGGTTTTGTTAGGATAATAGAAATACGTACGGGTGATGGGGAGAGCGCTCAGAAAGAACTTGCCACTTAGTAGGCACTCAATAGAGGTTAGTAAATAGTATTATTTATTGTTATTTTTTATACAGAGTGGGACATCAAGGCCACGGAGGTCGTGTGACTTCCCAGTGTGACACAACACAAGTGCCAGAATCCCTAGACTTCCTAGTCAACACCCAGGGCTCACTCCACTTTGCTATCCTCCTTCTTGTGAATGTTTTGATCTAGTATAAACTTGGCTGTAAATATTGCTTAAATTAAAGTACTTTTATCAAGAATAACAAGACTCCCACAGATATGGGTACCATTTGCACTGTGTTTTTTAATTGACAGTACTGTGTAATGTTGGCCCATATTTTCATAGTCATTTATGGTGACTTTGCTGCTGCTCCTATTAGTTGTTACTCTCATTGCTCTCTGAGAAGAGTGATTGGGACTACCCTTGCTTACAAAATGAAACAGAGTTGATCACAGAAACCAGTTTCCTTCCAAACCTACAGTTTTATGAAACTACACAAAGATACAGCTAGGTATCAACTTTTTCCAGGAAATGTGAACATTTAGAATCCTATTTCTTTGGCTTATATGACTCGATCTAATAAAGAAGTCCATTTTTCATGCCACAAAAGACCAAATGAAGCGAAACAAGTTTTCTAGAATCAATTTGAAACAGAAAGTAATTCCATTATCATCAATCAGGGTAGCATGCCCTCATTTAATAATTTTTTACATCTTAGGCCACCTCATACACTGAAGGAATTCAAATGAGCCATATACATTTTTAGGGGGAGAGGGAAAGGAAAAGGCACTAGAAGTTTAAAAACTTTCCTTGACCAGTGCCCAGAGATGTATGAAGCAGCATACTCACTATAATGTTGTATGTAATATACAACGTATAAAGTAGATAACAACTTACATGCCCAATAATGAGAGGACAGATTAAATAAACTATTGTTTATCTCTATGTGAAATACTATACAACCACCAACATTGATTATTAGTTATATATAATTATGTAAACATGTTTATATTACTTAATGAGAAAAAAGCAGTTACAAATAGTAATTTGTGATAATCCCATTTGGATAAAAATCTACAGTCATATTTCACATGTATAGCTACGCATAGAAAAAAAGTTAGAAGGATAGACATCAAAATAAAAATAGGGTTTATTTCTGAGTAGTATAATTAGGGGTAAGGAGCCCTGGTGGCATGGTGGTTAAGCTCTCAGCTGCTAACCAAAAGGTCAGTGGTTCAAACTCACCAGTGGCTCTGTGGGAAAAAGATGTTGGCAGTCTGCTTCCGTAAAGATTACAGCCTTGGAAACTCTACGGGGCAGTTCTCCTCTGTCCTACAGGGTCACTATGAGTCAGAATGGACTCCATGGCACACAACAACATAATTATGGGTAGTTTCTGTGTATTTTCTAAATTTTTACACTAATATGTTTCACTTGCATAAAAAAAGTAATAAAGTGTGTAATGAATGCAGCAGAAGTGTTTCATCCAGAATGGTTAATATTAAGAAACTGTTTTCATCTGTGTTTTGCACTGGCTTCTGCAGTGCACTTCATCCCTGTTGATGCCAGATAAGTGAGAAATTGTCTTATTTTCCTTCCTTTCCTGGGTAAAGTGTGTTAGCAAGTAAAACCAGAGACAGAACTCAGATCAAAACACAAAGGTCTAGGATTTTCATCCCCATTACTAAAGTACATGAATTCGTTCACTCAAAAAATATTTATTATGCAGCTATAATGTAAGGAACATAACGATAAATCATGCAAAGATCATACTCTCAAAGAGACTACAGTTACTAAGAGAATAAGAAATGTACTTAAATTTAAAAATAGATAATGCCACAGGAAAAGTATATATGAAGGAGAGGTTTCTTATTACTCAGGGAAATACGAAAGTATTACTGAACAACGAACAAGGACACACATGAGATTAGATATTGAAAAGTTGAATTTGTATGGTTATATGATGCGCATTGCCTTAGAAAGAATGAACTCTATATAATACTAAGTGAAAAAAGTAAGCTGCAAAACAGTATGTATTTTTAATATATACAGTATATTTACACACACATATATGTGCGTGTGTATACCAAAGTGTTAACAAAGCTATAGAGAAATTACAGGCGGTTTTCTTTATTTTGTTATCTGTCATGTCCAATTTTACAATAATAAACCTGAATGGTGTATTACAAATCAATAAATGGCGGGGGGGGAAGCTCGCAGAATGCCACAATTAATGCTGTACTACCATGGAGCTAATGTTGACATTAGCTGAGAGATTAGGCCAGGATATAGAACTTGCCCCCTTCTTTTCTGAGAGCCCACACTGATTTTTTTTCTACCCAAAAATACTGAACGAGTAGTACAAAATTGCTGTCTCTACTTATTTGGAACATTCAGAGAGCTGAGTAGATGCCTGAAGGCTGAAGAAAGGATGAAGATGACTAGAACTCTTGAGGGTGCTTGAGATATACGATCATTGATAACCAATATAGCTTCACGAAGAACTTGTTCTGTCTTGGTGATTGTCTTAGTCATCTAGCACTGCTACAACAGAAACACCACAAGTGGATGGTTTTAACGAAGAGAAGTTTATTTTCTCAAGTTAAAGTAGGCTAAAAGTCCAATTCAGGGCATCAGCTCCAGGGGAAGGCTTTTTCTCTCTGTCAGCCTCTCTTTGGTGTTCCCCCGGACTACAAGCTTCTCTGCACAGGGACCCCCATCCAAAGGACATGCTCTGCTCCTAGCACTGCTTTCTTGATGGTATGAGGTCCCCGTGTCTCACTGCTCACTACTGTCTTTTATATCTCAAGAGATTGCCTCAGGACACAATCCAGTCTTGTAAATTGAGTCCTGCCTCACTAACACAACTGCCGCCCATTCTCCCTCATTAACATCATAGAGGCAGGATTTACCACACATGGGAAAATCACACAATACCGGGAATCATGGCCCAGCCAAATTGATACACACATTTTTGGGGGGACATCATTCAATCCATGACAGTAATATACAGTCATCTTCTTATGTAGCATATTGGCAGGGCTGGTAGGTCACAGAAAATTAATTGATGAAACCTATCTTAACTTGAGGAAGGTCTTTGATCCTGTCTTATAAGACATGCTGGGAAAATACAACCAGGAGCAGACAACTGTTCATGAGCTAACATCAGCCTGGCTGGGGAGCTTTAACTAAAATATTCAAGTCTAGGAACCACAAATGGTGTTTTGTGACATCAAACTAAACAATGGATAGAAGTGCCAAGAAATCAGTGGTATGAATAGGCATATGCACACCTATGTTCACTGCAGCATTATTCACAAAATTCACAGTAGCAAAAAGATGGAAACAACCTAAGTGTCCATCAGTGGATGAATAGATTTAAAAAATGTGGTACATACATATAATGGAATACTACACAGCTATAAAGAACTATGATGAATCTGTGAAACATCTTATAACATGTATGAATCTGGAAGACATTATGCTGAGTGAAATAACTCAAGCACAAAAGGAAAAATATTGCATGATCCCACTTGTATAAAAAGACAAAAATAGGTATACACATAGAAATCAACATTCTTTGGTTGGGAAGGGGAGGGAGGGGAAATCACTCTCTAGACAGTAGACACTTGTTAGTTTTGGTGATGGGAAAGGCAACATCAAATGTCGATGAAGTGAGCACAACCTACCAAGATAAAGAATGACACTAAGAAATATACAGGAATAAGGGACAATATTAGTAAATGCCATAACATATACAATTTGGCAACAGCAGTAACAACCAAAACACACGTGAGTGGTTATATAGATAGATATATATGCATATATGGATATAGGAAAGTATATGTGTATATATACATGAGCATATATATATAGGTGTATCAGTAAGCATATCTATATACATGTTTATGAGTGCTGCATATATAGTCATACATATAATAAAGCACATGGGGGCACAGTCATAGATACCTCCCAGACATATCCAAACACCTCGTGGGACTGGTTTACTGGGTTTGAAGGCTAAGGACCATAGTCTTGTTGGATATCTCAGTCAACTAGCACAACGTAAAGTTTATGTTTTACATCCTAGTTTGCTTAAGTAGCATCTGGGGTCTTAAAAGCTTGCAAGTGGCCATCTAAGATACAACTATCAGTCTCTGCTTATCTGGAGCAAAAGAGAAAGAAGGAAACCAAAGACTCAAAGAAGAAACCAGTCTACAGGACCAACTGCCTATACAAACCACAGCCTCACCTATCCAGAGACCAGAAGAACTAGGTGGTACCCAGCTACCACTATCAACCATTCTTACCAGGACCACAACAGATGTTCCTGAACAGAACTGGAGAAAATTGTAGAACAAAACCCAAAATCTTACAAAAAAAAAAAAGGCCAGAGTTACTGGACTGGAACCCCCAAGACTATTGCCCTAAGTTACCCTTCAAACTTTGAACTGAAATTAATCCCAGAGGTCACCTTTCAACTAAATAACAGATTGATGCATAAAATAAACACTATTTTATTTTGTGCCTGTGAGTATTGTGCTTCTTTTATACATATATTAAAAGAAAATCATCTATTTGAGACCGAACAGTCAACATTTACCAGATACGGAATAAGTAGAATGGGAAGAAATGAGAACGTTGACTCACTGTAGAAAATGTAACCAATGTCACTGAACAATATGTGTAGAAATTATTAAGTGGGAACATAATTTGCTGTGTAAACTTTCACCAAAAACTCAATAAAATATTTTAAAAAAAGAATTGACAAGAAAGGTGTTCAAAAGGTAAAATAACAGTTTAGTGAAATAATAGAAATAACCAGAAACAAACAGCAGAATTAATGTTAGTATGAAAAAACGTGCTCCAGGTATACCTGGAGATAAATAATCAGAAAATTATTTGGCTATAAATCTAACTACCAATAGGCATTACAGTAGTAGTTTAAAATACTATCTGACACTGGATACAGAATTAGGACTATGTAATACAAATGCACATGGTACATACTCATACTAGTGCTTACCGCATTGTACTGCCATTATTTGTTGGCATGTCTTTCTCTCCCCCAAGTTCTTTTTATCTTGCTGTATTCCCAGCACCTTTCACAGAGTCTGTCAGGGAGAAGACTTTCAACAAATCCTTAAGAATGATTGAGATCATCCTCCTATATTCCTCAGGACACCCCACTAAAGTGCTAAGCTCCCCTTGGAGCTCTAAATTGAAAGAACGATGTGAATAATTTGCTGAGCATTCAGGAGACCCGAACCCATTGCCGTCAAGTCGATTCCGACCCATAGTGACCCTGTAGGACAGAGCAGAACTGCCCCATAGGGCTTCCAAGGAGCAGCTGGTGGATTCGAACTGCCAACCTTTTGGTTAGCAGCCGTATCATTTAACCACTGTGCCACTAGGGCTCTGAGCATTCAGGAGAGAACCTAATAAAGCTGGGGGGTTGATAAATGAGAAAATACTAGGGAATTGGATTATTCCATTTATAGAAGACAAGGCTGGGAGCAAATTAGTTAGAATGGTCAAATTCTGAAGAGATCTTACAGAATGTTATCTTTTTCTACTAGAAATATTCCAAAATGTTTGGGTTAGAAACCAAGATTAGGGAAATGGACCATTAAGTATTCTAATGGTTAACAAAAGAAAATGTAAAAACACAACCCTAAAATTCCTTTTACTGAATGTTTTAACAAAAGAACTGCTCCTCAGCTCCAGAGATAAAGGCTTACAATGAGCCTCTGTGAATTAAGGAGCTGGTTTCTCAAGCCCCTTCCAGAGCCAAGACTTCAGGATTTCATGATAAATATGAGTAATCAACCATCATCAGAAGCTTTGCATAATTCAGCTAAAAATGCAAAACTCAATTTTATTTTCAGGATATTTATGTTCAAGTCATCATAAAAGTCTATGTTAATAGAATATAAAACATACTGTGGCTATATGTGAAGTACATTTCTGAAAAATCTCATACTTATCTCTTCATGTACATTGTCACTGTTGTTGTTAGGTGCTGTCAAGTCAGTTCCGACTCATAGCAACCCTCCGTACAACAGAATGAAACACTGCCCGGTCCTGCACCATCCTCACAATCGTTGTTATGCTTGAGTCCATTGTTGCAGCCACTTGAACTCACAAGTTCAAGTTTTTAAAACTAGCTGATTATTTGTGGATTCAGAATATTCTAAATAAATCCTGATATTAAATCCAATATAACTATTTCAGTTCCAAAATGTATGTATGAGCTTTGAACCTAAAAGTGTTCACTACACACAGTAATACACGGCTGTAATAAGAAATAGTGAGAAAACAACCCAACTCTTGTTGATTCCTCTGAGGTATTTGTTAAACAATATATTGTTCTATTTTTGACCATAGTTTTTATTTGCAATGTATAACTGTTCTAATAACACTTTGGGTTTCTCTTCCTTTCCTTTTTAAAAAGGGTCCCCCAAGCGTATTGATTTAGCACCAAATTTAAATAAACCCAGAGACCCTCTCACTTTGCACATCGAGTAAAAGAAGGTCAGACTGGGCATTCTCCAAATGTAAAGGCTTAATTGGACTAATTCTTTCATGATAATAATGTATATTTAAGACAGCCACTAAAAATTGTCAATGCTAATTTAGTAGATCAGTTCCATTAAATGCTTTGAACTTCTCACCACTTGCTAATCTCATCTATTAAAGCTGCTGTATTTGTTGAAAATCTGAAGCTATAACTCAATACAAAATTACAACAATTCTAGCCAGACCTAAGAAATACTTTCCTACACGTGAAATATAACCATAAAGAATCTTAAATTGTGTTAAATTGTAAGGTTGTAGTCATAAAATTTCCTGCAGCCAAAATGCAGGGAGATCTTCTCCATCTACTGACAACTGACATTATGGTAACAAATTTGCTTTTTTTTTTTTTGGTAATCTTAGAAATGCATGTTTTATCGTTTCTGAATGAAAGGTTTAACATTTGTGATTACTGATCATAGACCAACCTTTATACAACTTTATACGTCTATGGTTCAGGTTTTAATATTAAATACAGTATGATTTAGGTAATAGTTCGACTCAGATTGATACAAATGTCAAGACTTTACTCAACATTTACATGAAGAATTTAAGCAACGTAATTCCTGAATGTAAAAATAATAATTGTGTATTTATTAATTGGCTAATGAAGAATTTTGAATTGGAGAGAAGAGACTCCAAACCCCTATCAAATATCCACCATGTCTCATTTGTTTGGAACTAGACTTCTGAGGCTATTTTTATTCCCCGTGATTTACCACCAGTATCCTCTGGGTGATAGTTGAGGAAACAGATGCTGGGAATCTCTCTCCGCTCAGTTCCTGAGAGGAGAATTGTGACTCACAGGCGTGCCAGCTCCCGGCTTTGTACTCACACATGCAGAGGGCGGTGGAGTACACCGTAAATGACCGCCCGATTTCCACTCTCTCATTGCCAGTTTCCTCAACGTTTCCACTTACGCACTTGACTCCCTTACCAATTTCGTTTGAAGTTCCCATTCCAAAACCCTGAACAGCATGTTCCCAGGATACATTTAATTTTCTAAAAAACTCATTCAGTGGGGATTTTCCAACCGAAATAAAAATAAATTGAAAAATGGGGAAGGGATTTGCTTTTTTACAGTTCTTGTTCATTGTCAATTGGCAGTCCTGATACTTTCAACAGAGGGAAAGTGCAGATATTTTCAAAGATTGTAAAAGATTCCCCTCTAAGCACACTTTCTTGTGGAGAATCAGGACCCTTGCCAAAGTTTCGTGTACCCTGGTATTTATCGTGAATGAATTTGAAGTAAAATAGATCAGCATCTTTTTGGAGATTATATTTAAATTGGTAATAAAAATATTAATGCTCATTCATTGTCCACAAGGTACAGAGCTTAATTCTTGGAGCATCTAGACTGACAAGAATACTAGGAGAAAAATCTATGTAGTTTAAATACTTTACAAAATGGAATACTTTCTAAAACAGAAGCAAAATACACATTGTAGATTGAGAATTCAGTTTCACAAGGCAGCGATTTCTATTAAAACTATTATTTTAACAGAGAAATTAAATTCACTGACCAATCTATATTTTTCAAAGTTTTTTTTTTAACCTCCTTATACTTTATTCCTATTGAAAACAATAAGATCTATAGGGGTGAATTTAAAATTAAATTTTATGGGAACCAATGGGATTTCCTGAATTACCTAAACGTTTACTTATTTATCTTCATTTAGGGTGATTTAACGATAACCTAGAATAATTTATTTAGACTATTTTTACATTGGGAAAACTAGCAATTATTACTGCATTTCAGATAAAATGAGTTCAAATTGGTGAATTGAGTTTCACAACGTGATGGCAATGTCTTCTAGTGGGGCATCTCTGTGATGTTGAGATAATAAGCCAATTTACCAAATTAATGGAAATCTGTCAATTCTTTAGGGGAAAAATAAGAAAAGGTGTTGGTATGTTAGTATATGACCAAATAATCAACTGAAGACTAAATTATTACTTTTCCAACATAAAGATACCTAGCCACACTTCAGTTTACTACCGTATTGTTCTCTGTGGAAGGCCTAACTGGTATTGGACGCAGTACGTCCTCTTGACTACCAAATATTTCTTACTAGCCATAAAAAGAAAATATATGATGCCAAATTAATGACATTTTAATGGAAAATGAAGCATTTTGAATGAGGAAGACTACTTCAATGAAAAAATTTTGGTGAAATACCCAAAATTAAGCAAGAAACCTTAAAATGCAATAGATTCTCCAATGGAAAATGGCCTAACCCTTACAAACAGCTACACAACAGGCAAAAAGTCAACCTGAAAACTGACATTTAAAAAATCCATTCCCCGATAATATTTTGCATGTAAATTAAAAGAATACTGGAAAAAAATAAAAGAAAACCCTAAATGATGTCAAACTATTTCAGCTGAAACAAACAGCTGATGTTTTAACAGTTACACACTTCGGCTCTATGTGTATATGAAAACACCAAAATAACCAATTTATCCAGTCAAATTTGAGCAAAGAACGTCAAACGTGCTGTGTGCTCTAAACAACTATCTGGTCATCCAGGCAAAGAGTTGGATCTTTCACTTAGATATAAATGAAATGAGACAGGGTCAGCAATATGCTTATGGTGACACAGACTAGAGGAGGGGAAAGATGTTTTAAAGGCACACTTCAACTCTGGTGTATGAATCACAAAACTAAAATCCCTGCAGTATACATTAATCCACTGCTTAACTTCAAAGTCCCAGGCAGCACCAACAAGGATAAGGCATACTCTCACTTCAATGTATCCATAATACCATCAAACAGCCTGATAAAAGTGATGGTGAAGATCAATCCTGTAGCATCTCAAGGGTTAAGTTCTCTGTTGTGAATAATTTTAAAAACGATCCCAATAAGAACCAGGCTCAGGCTGGTTCAGCGAGAGGAATCGTTCCGTAATGAGGCTTGGCCTGGCCCAGTCCCAGTAGAATTAATTCCGTGCCATAGAGCACCTAGATAAATTAGTTTTGCTTTAAAAATTGAGTCCTAAAAGAGTTAAAAGAGGGAGAATATCAATCAATAATTTTTAGATTAACTACTTTGTATATGACAAAACAAAATTAACTTTGGCATTATAACCCCTTCCTCTGGCATTTTAGACGAACCCCAAGTTTAAAATAAAGAATTGGCGATTAAAAAACCAACTAAATGTGCATTTGTTCCTTCGTACAAACTACTAAATTACTGCCTAGTTTGCAAAAAGAAAATATTATTCATACATTTTGCAAAATTACAAATATTCTTATTATTTTTACTTATTAGAATAATCACATCTGAGGATTAAGAGACCTGAAAATGTATAAACAGATTTCTGTGGGTTTTCTTCATGGAAATAGTGAAGCAGCTAAGCTTTAAAATTAAAAAATAGTATCTCAGTTAACAATGTTAGGTTCTTGAAATTATATTTTAACTGATATATCCTCCCAATGTCTATCCATTATTTCCCCTTTATAAAATTGATTTCCACTGAAATATTTGTGCAGAATTAATATCATGCTTATAAAATGGCTACAAATTTAATCTAAAACCATAGCTTTGGACTGGTTAGGTCGTTCGAACCCCTGCTGAGGATTTGCATTTCTTACAAGCTCCCTGCTGAGAATCTGCATTTCTAACAATTCCCGGGAATTTATACATAAGAATCTCCTGGGGATCTTGTTAAAATGTAGGTTCTGATTCAGTATATCTGGAGTGGAAACGCAAATTCTCAGCAGGGAAGTTGTTAGAAATGCAAATTTTCAGCAGGGGTTCGAACCATACGGAACCAGTTCAAAGCCATAACTGAAAATCCTTCATGTATTAATGGCTTTCTCTTGTCAAATGCCCACCAAAAAAGGTAAATGCAAGATTCATTTCTATGGGAGATGAAACCTGGCTTTTAACCTGGCCAATCACCCATATAAACAATCTTCAATGTTATTTGGTCATCATTTGGTAATTAAAATGGCAAATCACAGCCATGCAGAATTTACATTCGTGTGCCAAAAAGTTATTTAGTAGATAACTAGAGACGGAGGAAATGTCTCTTTAACAGATTCTTTTAAGAATACAGCTACAGAAAGCATCAGGCTTTCAGAGTTATAAAAAGAAGAAACAGTTGAACAGTGGCACCCAGAGGTGAAAAGTATATTACTTCTAGAGATTTACACCGCTAACCGTAACCTGTTTTTCAGCCTTTTTGTCATTTCCAGCTTTTTTCTAGTAATCTACCAGAAATCATTTTTTTTTCCTTAGTTGCATATTGAAATACCACACTGTAATGAATAAAAACAAATGTTTTATTTTAGAAAAAGTATTTTGCTTCTGGATTGAATTGTATATCAATTTCTCTCCTTCAAAACAATAAACAAGCTAACTAAACACCAGGGAAAACTTGAATATAATGCCCACTGGTCTACTTCTAGCCTATCAAAATTATTAGGGGAAAAAAATGTTTAAGAAATGGCTCTGTGACTACTACACAATTCCCACACACTGCAATGTTTTTTTCCAAAAATTTTTATGTCAAACTATTGCATATCCCTGAACCAAAATTATAATCCTGGGGGAATTTTTAAGAATTCCATATTGAACTCTCCCACTATTACTAAGGCAGAGGATGGAAATCGGAATAAGAATGCTGGGCAAGTAAGAGAAAAAGGAACTAAGAATATTTTTTTTTATTCCACAGGAAGTCAAAAAATAACAGAATCTATTTTGACCAAAATAAGTCTGACAATTTTCAGTTAAAGATGCTCTATACCTTTGAACCTGCCAGTAAGCAGCTGCGTTTGGCTGGTGCTGAGTCTCTAAGTTAAACTGTAGAAAAAACGCTTCCTCCTGGGTCTAATCACCTTCGGGGAGCCTCAAATAAACCTTATTTGTGAGGCCAGGGCAGGTCAGATTTTTTAAGAGCCTCAGAAGAACAAGGTCTTATTTTTGTGCCTGAGCTGAAATGCACACATGTATTTAGTAAAGAGGATTTTCCAGGCTAGTTATGCCTAATCTATCACGAATTTTCATCTGTTACTGGATTGCCATTACCTTTTGTCAAATTTTCTCCGAGATAGCACTGCCTCTTTTTAATCACCTAAGAAGCAACGCTGATGTGACAAGCTCCAGAATAAGGCTCATCCTTTCTTATCTGCATCTTCAGCCTAATGATGAGAAATGGGCTTCCATAAACTTGAAAAAGGCAGGAAAATGCTGCCAAAGTCATTATCCATTATAGGAAGAAGAGATCTGTGCCTTTTTAGAACAATATTAATAGAAAATAAAACAATTTTACAAAGCCTTCAGCTTTCCATATAAGAAAGGAAATTGCCTAGTGCTGTTCAAAAGAAAAACAAAATAGCTTCATTTCCTACTATCTGAAATCTATATCAGAGTACATCCTCAATTTTGCATTTCAAAGCAGTGTTCAATTGTCTGACAGAAATGAGAATTATACCTACATGAAAGCTAATATTAAAATAATATCTCCCTTTTTGATACCTTCCTCTTGTCTCTTTTTCTTTCCCATACATAGCAGTGTTGTTGTCTTAATCAATGTTTTGGCATTAAGGAATAGCTTCTACGGAGTTGCTAAGTCCCCAGCATGCTGCTTGCCTGATGAATAGGCTGTGAACTGCAGCTTAAATGCTTGCCTGACTGCTTGTTGCTGAGTCTCAGAAAGCAAAACAGCAGGCTTTCTCGTACTCAAAACCACACCATAATTGTTCATATTTGATGATCCCATTACTGCAACAGTTTGAAGGAACACCAGGCTTACAGCATTTTGGAAGAGACCTTAGGGTGACTTCTCCCCATGGATCATACTGATCTCCAGCCACTGTTAGAAAATCACTGCGGTTCTGAGATCTGAGCTCAGCGGAGGGGGACACGCAGCAGTAGGAACGGGCGCCATCTAGTGGATGCTACTGATCCGGGGGAATCTTCCAAGAGATTGTGGAGGTTATTTAAGATTCTGGGCACAATACCTATAGCTAACCTATAAAACAAAATTTTCTTCAAAATACAACGGTAACAGGAGAAGGACGCTTATCTAAAGAAAAAGGGAAAAAATAGATATAAACTCAAATGACTAAGATAGGAATTTCAGGACTAGTTTTTCAAATATGAATTTTAAGTCTTCGACATGTGAAAAGTATTATTATTATTTATATCTTTATTAAGGAAAGGAAAAATTATTTTCCTAAAATATTACTATTTTTCCTATAATATTCCATATACAATATGGATATTGTACAGTTACATTTTACCTTAATAGGTTTATAAGTCAGTAAGCCAATCAAAATGGAATGGAATCCTTATTTTTCCTGCCATCTGATTGATTGCATTTTGATTAACGCCCTTGGGCCATGAGTCTTAAAGATGCTGTTTATGAAATACTCTACCAGCTATTTCTCCCTTCTTCACCCCAACACCATCCATTCTTAACAATCCCCTAAAAGAGGTCTTGCTTGCTTCTCCCTCTATTCCTTGTATTTGGATACTTTCTGCGTAAAAGGATTTTCATTCCCTTCTTGGGAAATCTGTGTCTGTTACTCAGTTTAAAATAAAATTCAGGATATGCTGTAGCCTATCAACCCACCATCTCCTTATTTTTAGTTGAGGAAAACTGAGTCTAAAAAGTTAAGAAATTCACCGAGTTTACACAAGTAGTAAGAGGCAGAGCTGGAAACGGATCTTTCTGTCTCCAGAGCCAATACTTTGAACCCACTACACTGCAATGTATTTATATTATCTGTTGTTAGTAAATATATGATACACTATGATCCTATTACTGGTTGTATTATGTTTCAATGATTCACTTTACAAAAATTAAATGGTTATAATTTTATCCCATGCAAAACCAGTTATTTTAGATAGTTCTAAAATTATTCAACTTGTTAATATTTTTTACCAGGTTTGTTCTTCAAAGAATGAGCTTACTATAATCAAAAGATTTGTACGGAGGAAGGAAAAGAAATTACTTTACTGATCAAAGCACCGATGTAGGAAAATATGCAAGCTGACTTGCATTTAGCTAAGTTTGCAACAATGAAGTGGAAGAACTAGGGGAAATGGGAGATCTGGTAATAACTGTTTCTTTGTTTTTTCAGTTCACCTGACCTCTTTAAACATTTTAATTTAGAAATGCTCCCCACAGTCCTCAAGCTTGGCCTCATGAGTAAGCAAATCAGGAACCACCTGTGGGGTTTCATGTCAAGGGAATTGAAAAGGGCTTCCAACCCCCTAAATATTTAAAGATGTCTGAAATTACATTCTTAGAGCTTCTTTTCTTCTTACTATAATTTTATTATTGTAAAATAGATATAACATGAAATTTGCTGTTTTAACCATTTTTAAGTGCACAATTAAGTGGCATTGATCACATTCACAGTGCTATGCAACCATCACCACTATTTTCAAAACTTTTTCTTTACATCAAACAGAAATTCTGTAATCATTAAGTTAATCATACCTCCTCACTTGGAGCTTCTTGCCTTTGGCTTAATCTAAAAAGGGACTACATTGGTCATAACAGCCCAACCTATGTGTCCATAAAACAATAAAAGAGGTAAATAAACCATGGTAAATTCATACCATGGAATTTATTCAGCATTGAAAATGAGTGTACTAATGTCACACACAACATGGCTGAATCTCAAAACACAATTTTGAGCAAAAGAAGCAAGACATGGAAGATCTCACATAATTCCATTTATATAATGTGCCAAAACAGACAAAACGAAACTATATTGTTTAGGGATGCATAACTCCAACGGGAAAACTGCAGAGAAATGCAAGGAAATTATGCCTCAAAAAGCTAGGAGTTGCCCCTGAGAAGAGAGAGAATGAGACAGGGAAGGAGACATGGAAACTTCTGTGGGGTTGGCACTGCTTCATCGAATTGTACACTCGTGTTGTATTCTTTTATGCTTGTATGTTATACTTCACAATAACATGTAAAATAAGTACATCCAATAGTTATCTAAAAAATGCATCAGGAAAAGAAAGCACTTTTATCCATCATTTATGTACTGGTAAGAATTAGTTTATCAGGTCTATGATTCCAAGCCAACTTGGGACGAGAGGAGGAAAAAGTAAGCAGGAAGACTCTAAATTCTAGAAGAGGGTAGTGGTTAGAATGGAATGCTGGACTCAGACCCAGATTGGAATGAGAGCTCTGCCACTTAAGAACTGTGGGAACTTGGGCTGGAGTTTAAATGTCTCAAACCCTCTGATTTCCATTGTAAGATGAAGATCATGATAGTCCCTACATCACAGGGTCATTATAAGACAAGAAGGGATGTTTTAAATAAAGCTCTTGGTTTTTATTGCTCAGTAAGTGTTCTTTCTTTCCCTAAGTTTGGAAGTACCAGCACAGTGGCCGTGGTATCAACTCAGACTCATGTGATCCCGTGTGTGTCAGAGAACTGTGCTCCATAGGGTCTTCAAGCGCTAATTTTTCTGAAGTAGATCACCAGGCCTTTCTTCCAAGGCAACTTTAGGTGGACTCGAACCCCCAACCTTTCAGTTAGCAGCTGAGCACATTAACTATTTGTACCACCCAGGAACGTAGAGGGAAAAACTACCAGGGAGTAGTAAGTAGAAAACTCAGAGACAGCACTCATTGTCTTTCCGTTCACCCCTGAATCATTTTTTAACCCCACAGGTTTCTTCATGAACCACTCACTTTGGCAAGAGTTCCAGGGCCTGCTTGTTATTAAAGCCAATGAGCATCTTTTCTCTACCTCATTTGACACTGTTGACTATTCCTTCCTCCTTGAAATTTTTCTTCTTTTAGTTTCCTCAGTACCCTTACTGTCCTCTTCTTGCCAAACCCCAGACCACCGTCCTCAGTCAGGCACTTGTCATCTCTCCCCTGTCCTGCAACAGTCTCATAGGTGGTTCTCTCCATTGTGGCCCTTCTCCAATCCTTTCCCCACACAGCAGCCAGAGTGATTGTCCTAACAGGTAAAGTCGATCATGTCCCTTTCCACGGCCTTCATAGGTACGTCTATTCTCCTTATCCCACACTAGAGTCTCTAGAAGGTCTAGTCTCTATATCTTCACTCTAAATTACCTGAACTCATTTAGAACTTCTTGCATTTATACCACCTGCTTTCCCTGCAAGAGACCTGGTGGTACAGTGGTTAAGAGCTCAGCTACTAACTGAAAGGTTGGAGGTTCAAACCCACCAGCTGCTCTGTGATAGAAAGATATGGCAGTCTGCTTCCGTAAAGATTACAGCCTTGCAAATCCTACGGGGCAGTTCTACTCTGTCCTATAGGGTCGTTATGAGTCAGAATTGACGCGACAGCAGTGGGTTTGGTTTGGATGTTTTGCTCTCTCTGCCTGGAAGCCCCCACCTTCCTACCCTACCGTTCACTATATTGCCTGCCTCACTTATAAATCTTCAAAACTTAGGACAAGTCTCCTTCCCACCCCCCGCCCACCCCGTTCTATATTAGACACCCTCCTTTGTAATTAGTACAATCCCTGGTCATTCTTGAATCATGGCACTATTTGTCTGTGTGATGGTCTATGTCCTCCACAAGAATGTAAACTCTTGAAAGACAGGCACTGTTTCTTTCTCACTTTTGTACACTTCGCATACCACACAATGCTTAATACGCGTAAAGCACTTAGTGTATTACATAGCACAAATGAGTGTACAATAAATGTTAAAAGCCAAAAACTAAACCCACTGCCGTCAAAGACAGAGTAGAACTAACTGTCCCATAGGGTTTCCAAGAAGCGGTTGGTAGATTTGAACTGCTGATCTTTTGGTTAGCCGCTGAGCTCTTAACCACTGCACCACCAGGTCTCCACAATAAATACTATTTTTTATTATTAATGCACAATTAAGACAGTTACTTTGCAGACTATAATTTGTTATAGTGCTCTGTACTTTTCAAAACTAAGGGGTACCCTGGTTTTAAGATTTGTTGTTGTGTCCCGTCGAGTCAATTCTGACTCAGCAAGCCTATAAGACAGAGTAGAACTGCCCCATAGGTTTCCTAAGCTGTAATGCTTACGGGAGCAGAACACCAGATCTTTTCTCTCACAGGGGCACTATTGAGTTCCAACCTCTGACCTTTCGGTTAGCAGCCGACTGCTGAACCATTGCACCACCAGGGCTCCTTGTTTTAAGATGAAGTCCTCAACATATATATACATACATATATAGAAATATACACACACACATATAGACCTGTGTTGTTGTTGTTGTTAGGTGCCATTGAGTCAGTTTCGACTCATAGCAACCCCATAGGACAAAGTAGAACTGCCCCATGGGGTTTCCAAGGAGCGACTGGTGGAGTTGAACTGCCAACCTTTTGGTTAGCAGCCAAGCCTATAACCACTACACCACCAGGGCTCCGTACACATGTATATATATTTCAAAGGGTAAAAAAAACCTAGAACATAACAAGTACACATATAACTTTTAACAATGTAACTATCCTGCTTAATTTGTAACTGAGAAATGTCTGAACTAGAAAAAAATTAAACTTTCACGGTTAACAGAATGGATCAGTTCCAAAAAATATAGTTTTGCAAATGCTGACCTAAAAAAATTATATATATATATGTAATATCAGATAGAACTGCTTTAGATTCCATTCAGTAAATGCTAGTATTTTCGCAGTGTAATCTACATCTTTTCTTAAATTCACATTAACCACGTGTTATTTGCTAGTGCTTTAAGTACCTAAGGTGAAAAATTCAGTATCATAAAAACTTACCCTGTGCTATTCCTATTTTCTCTTCTTAATATTGCAATTAAAATCTTGTTAAAGTGGTGGTTTTGAACAAAGCAGTAAGAACAGAAAAACAGAAATGAAGGAAGATAGGATTGATTGGATAGAACTGTATAAGGACACCTGCATGGCTTTCATAAATGAGGACAAGATCTTTGGAAGATGTTCCTGATATTTAATTTATATTTTAGATATATATATATAAATATTGGTATTTAAAAAAATCACAGTGCTTATATGAGAGAATTTTTTATCCTTCACTAATCTAGAAGTGAAGGGTCTCTTTGTTTTTTCTGCAAAACTTACTTTCCCTCTTCCAATCACCCCCCAAAAAGAAACATCAAACGTGAGCCACTTTATTTAAAAATGAGTCTCATGACAATGGAATTATGATGACAAGTATTTTCCACACTTTATTCTTCATGTCCAGAGTAACATTGGTAAGATACAACATTTTAAAAGTCAATAGCACTTATTTTGAAGTTTAAGCTATCATGTTAAAAAAAAAAAAAAAAAAGTCATTTCCTTAAACAGGAAATGTATTAATAATGGCACAAAAGACAGTATCAGTCATACTATAGAGTGCAATATTTCCCTGCAGAGAGAAAATAATATCATTACCCTCAATGGGTAGTACTGCTTTAATGTATGTAGTTCTTTAAAAAATAAATACAGGAAGGGGGAAAACCTTGTCACCCTTCATTTCTCATTCACATACATTTCATTGAGTTCTGATCATTTGAAAAGTGAGTGTATTTCTCTAAGGGTTTAAGTTGAGACTATCTGAAGTTTTAAATTGCATTAATATTCTCTTGTTCTCACCAATCAAATAAGTTCTATCTGCTTTATACACGCGTTTGTTTGTTTTTACAACTACATTTGCAAAGCTATATTTACCATATTTCTGTAATTGATTCATTCTGTAAAGCATCATTTGGATCCATTCTGTTAAGATTCACATTCCAAAAAGCTCTGCAAAGAATGACTGACTAAAATAAACACATTTTTATAGGCCCCTAAAGTTTTTAGATTTACTTATAAAACAGGGATATTAAATGCAAACTTTTTTTGCATCATTTAATTTGCATGTTATTCGCAATGGCTTTAGAATAGGTGGGGCGGGGGAGGATAAGCAGAACTCCAAGCAATGTAGATGTTCATGGATTCAAAGACCTAAGGGGTTACAAACAGTACATTTTCATTTCCTATTAGCTAAAAACATACAACGTTATATTGTTTCATTTCACTACCTAACTCCCTTCACCATCAGACCAGATTTTCCTAGTCTTACCTAAATAAAATTTCCCCATTTGATTACAATGCAAAGCTTTTACTGAGGTTTAGCCTAACGGCTGAGGTGTATATTTTTGAGTTCCTTTGTGTGTTGACTAGCTACAAGGCATTATCAGAATCCATCCTGAAATACAATAAACTAGATTTTGTCTGTTCACTTCATAAAATCCATCAAAACACATTGAAATAAATGATGAGCTTGGGTCAAATATCCCAAACTCTTTTTCCAAAGAAGCTAACAAACAGCTTTCCTGGAGCAAATGAATGTTAGTATGAATGACTCCTTCCATGGGTTGGTTCAGTTCATTGAGTAATCAGCCCATTTATGAGTAAATGGTTACGTGAGGATGGTTAACCTGATGGAAGCCCCTCAGGATACAAGAAGGTCTCTGGAAATGAACACTTCTTTACTGGCTAAAACTAACTTTCCAAGATGGGACACTCCCAACGCTCCAAAAAATTGTTGCTTTGCTTTTGAATCAGCATTCTCCGGATCCAGGATGTAGATTATTCACTTGAAGATGACTTTTTACTATCAACTGGCTTGAGGAGCAATTTAGAAATGCTTATTCTTAAAATCTCATTTTTGTGAGCAAAGAGGATCTGTTTTGGCTTGCTAGCAGAAACAGCAAAGATGGAATTTTAATTCTTTCATAAAGGGTGGAGGTTACCTAAGTACATCAACGTGAAAGGCTTATCCTTTTATGTGAATTACCAAATGTGATTTTAACCAAAAGCTGGGCAGCAGAAGACATGGTAACATTAAGTTCACCTATTTAATAGACTTGGATTCATTTGAGCTGAGTTGGGGGAAAAAACAACTCCATTAAGTTGATTTAGTAAAAGGTGAAACATGCCCCTTAGCAGTGTGGGTATAAAGATGACTCGCCCTTCCACTGTTTCTTGAACTGTTCCATGGGTGAAGGTACCTGTCACTTTGGTGTGATTTGAGGAGGAGGTCTTAAGGAATCCAGAAGTTGTCTTCCATCCAAAAAACAAACAGACCAAAACAACAAAACAAATCTGTCCCAAAATATCTTCCTAACTAATGTATAAAATTTGACCATTCTATTAAAAAAGGAGCAAGTCTATGCAGTCGAAGAAAATAGAGGCAATACCTGTCATATTTACATTTCTATCCCCAGGAGGAGGTCACTGCCTGACACAGTAGCTGATCAACTTATTGCTGTGTGAACACGTTTCCTGGCATTTTTATGCAAAAGAGGTTTTTAATTGTTTCGTTGTTTTTGCTTTTTGTTTTCTTTTTATCAAATCTGTTTCCAGTCCATAAATGCTGGAACTCAAAGAAATTATTGAAAAGCTACGGAAAAGGAAGAACTTCAGGATGAATAAATCGTATTTATTCTTTCTGAATAATGGGGATGAAAACAAATGTCTGATTTGTAACAACTTTTTGGCTAACTTGGCTACAATCCAAAGCCCTGGTGGCACAGTGGTTAAGAGCTACAGCAAGCTACAGATGCTAACCAAAAGGCCAGCAGTTTGAATCCACCAGCCTCTCCTTGGAAACCCTCTGGGGCAGTTCTACTCTGTCCTATGGAGTCGCTAAGCATCAGGGCAACTGGCTGGGTCTTGGTTTGGCTACAATCTAATAAATGAAGAGGAAAGAATAATTTTTATTCTCTAATACATGAATTAAGTAACCAAATCCACATGTTAGAAAATTCTTTGTCATCAAAATTTTGTGACTCAAAATCCTAACTTTATTTAATAGAGCAACTGGAGTTGGGAGGAAGGGGTAATTAGCGAAAAATGATTTTAGCACAGAGATTTTCACAAGCTCTCCCATATTATCAGATTTCACAGTAATAATATTTATTTTTGGTAGTGAACATTAACACACTAAGAATTTCCAATGTGAATATTGGAAACATAATTTTAATCTTTAAGAAAATTCTGACATGAATAAAGTTTGATTTTTCCCCCCAGGGGCCTATAGGCCTGGTTAATTTGCAGTTTGTAACCTAAAGCCTGAATAAGGCATATTGTCATAAGTCAAATGGAGATCTGTGTACTGTAGCATTATGCAACTATTACATTGCCTTTTAAAGAGCGAAAAAGATATATGGCAGGTTTCATTTCAATACTTCAAAGAAAAGACAGTAAGGTTATGTTAAATTCAGGAAGGAAAATTGTTTATTTGCATCTTTGTCAACAATTTGGAAGCACCATTGTATTACTTCTGTGATGTTACTGAGCTAGTTTTATTAAGGCAAATTTATAGCAATGTTAGAAATTAATACCACTCTTATTTCCTCCTCTGCCTGACTTTATTGAATGCCATGGGGCATATTAATCAGTAAAGCCAAGTAGTGCATGAAATAAAAGTATAAATTAACCTGTAACATGAATGTAAAAGGGGCTTAATAAAATAGAAATAAATAACACTTTAATGATAATCAGCCTGCCCTCTCTGAGCCAAGCAAAAATTGTGATCATGCCAAACACAGGGTCTGAAGAGCCCTATATATTTATATAAAGTTAGATGGAGGCATGCATTGACATAGAAGTCAGGGTGCCAATTACTGCCACAGAAACCAGAAATAACGTGTGCTCTGAATCGTGGTACTATCGGCTCGACAGATAAACACATGTACTGCATTAAAGAGTTTGAACATTGGGCAGTTAACTATTCTAAGTTCCCGCTTTTTCTCGTGGTTTACAAGAAAATGATTATCTTATTGGGTTCCCCCGCAATATATTCTGATACTTTTAAAAGTGCAGTATACAGTTATCAAATTTATTGATATAAATTACATTTCCTTCAAAACAATTGTAAATTTTGTATTTTACTAAGATTTTTAAAAATCTCCTCTCTATCTGTATTTAAGATCCTCTTTTACTTTTTTCATGTTATTATACCTTTTCTCTTTCTCTCTGGATCAAGTAGAGCACAGTATTAGTATATCATGTCTGCAAATTGTAATCTTTTTTAGAAAAAGATATTACTGAACAACATTTACATATAACTGGATGATACTTTAATTCATTTCCCTCCAAAAATTGTTTTCTACTAGTGTATAATTGAATCAAGTATGGTACTACAATGTCAGACACCTACAAAATGAAATTCAAAGCTTATCCGAAACAAGTAGCCATAGAATGATAAGCTCAACAGCTCACAGAAAAACTGCAACAGCCATCAACATTCAGGCTTATCTATAAACCTACATTTATACATGCTATCAAAAGGAGATCATGTCCAGGAGGGAGGGTGGGCGGACTTGTAATACCTATTATTTTTATAAAGCATCTGTTAACCTTACTAGGTTTTGAGAGAAGAACAAAATAAAATATATTAGAAATTAGAATGGCAAAATATGATGTTATGATTAATATTCATGGAAAGAAAATACCCACACAGAGGTCTGCTTCGATTTGTTCTCCTGGATTTTAGCACTGGCTATATTCATCAAGGAATATCATATAAAAATACTTTAAATCATATTCTAAAATTATATGAATAGTGACTTTTAAATTATAACTTCTTTACTTTACTTTCTAATGCTGATACTAAATACATTTGATTAAATCTTCAAGAATGCTGGATCCTGTCCCCAAATTAATCTCCCTGGAATATTACTGCTATTATGTCTATCTCTAAAACCTTCCCTGGCTCCCACTGCCTCTAAAATAAAGTCCTGACTGCTCAGCTGGATATCAAAATTCAAACATAGTCCCCCACTCCCCTTTATGTACCCAAGTTTCCTGTGTCCAACTAGGACACTTTTCCAACACTGCCCATTTACTTACGATCTTCCTTCAGCCTGAAGTATCTTCCCCTCTCACCACAACTACATACTCCACCCCCACCACCATTTCTAGAATGTTCTTTTCAACCTTCAAGGCTTTGCTCAAATGCTACTCCCTCCCTAAAGATTTCTGATAACTCTGAGATTGCATTTTCTTTATTTCAACATAGAGAGAATGAGAAATGTTGATTCACCAAATTACTGATCCATCACAGAATTTTAAGTCTTACACTGTGATGGGGGGGGGATTATTATTTTTTAATTATTTATTGTAGAGATTGTACCAGTATTTGTCCTTGATAATGTAAAGTTGATACTTAGTAACAAGCTATTTCTTATGAAATTCAAAAATTATTCAATAGAAATTTAAATTTATAAAATCTGCAATCATGAATCCTCATACTGTGAAGTGGTTTTTCTGATACTATCCACAGAAGTCTCCAATTCAGGCATCTGACTATCACTCTAGAGTTTCTTCCTCCAACAGAGCAGAATAATTTAGGATGAACCACAATATATAAAATACATGCCCATAGACATTGCAATGGTTTCTTTAGAGAGTCAAAAGCAATGGAGATATTCTGAATTATTTTACAGTAGTGAAAACCTACTGACCCAAAGACCTTGTCAAGCATAAGAAAACAATATTAAATGCCACCAGGCTTTTGCATTTTATGAACTTCAAAATTAAAAACTAAGTCTTAGAGCACCCAGTGATTCTTGTGGGACCGCTATCATGATCTTGAAAATACATTAGACGGTATATTTCAACTTCTATATTTATTTCAGGGGAAAAACAAAAAACTGCAGCTGGTAATGAACAGTTAACAAGACTATACAGGGATTTTGGCTGATTACATTTTTCGAGAAATAACAAAATTTGGAACAGGATTTTTCCCTGAGTTAAAAGGGAGGGAAGAAAATTCTTACTGCCAAATTCTCGCCTGTCAATTATTTTAGTGGCATCTTGATAATTTCATATAATTAAAGAATAAAAATTGACCCTCTGTGACTTAAACCTGTAATGGTCTAGCACACGGTGATTGTATTTCTAAATATCGATGTTATACATGCAAAACAAAACCTATAATAATTATTGTAATAATAATCCAGCCAGAGAAACTGCAGACCATAAAACAGTATGGGCTCCCCCTGCTGTTTCTACCGCTAAACTTAACTAACATTTCCGGTTGCCAGGGCTTGGTGCCCTGATTTTAAGACTGATTCATAAACAAAGGGTAAACAAAACAAAATTAAAATACCATCATGTCAATAAATCAATGGGTCGCAGGGAAGAGGAGAGATGATATTGTCAATGCATTTGATATAATAAGTAAGGGTGTACGTGATGGTGAACATTGCCTGGAATTCCAAATGCCACGCTAATGAGTTTCCAGGGAGCATCCCGGCTGTCCTGCCACTACGTTTAGATTAAGAAGTTTTCCACGTCTGATTTACTGTGGAACTTTGTCAAATCTGAGAAATGTGTAATACCTTTTGGCAAATTGGACATGGTGCCACCATCTCTAATCTCTGTAAATGCGACACATAGACCAGCCCGAGCCCAACAGGGCTCACTAAGGGTATTATTTTGGAGAAACTGTAATGACATTGAACAGGAGGCTCGCTTAACATCTTGTCCAAGTGAGATCCCAGGCCTCCTCCGTGATGGCTGCTTGGAGTTCTGCAGGCTAATGAGGAGAACCATCTGTAGTACTTTGCTGGCAGATGTGTCCACCACAATACTGTGCCAAAGTCTCCTAATGGGAGGGTCTATGGAGGGCTCCAGTATCACTCTGTGAAGGAAGATTGTGATATTTAGCAACCGTGTAATTTAGGGGCCAAATATTTAATTATCCGTATATCTGCATTTTAGCATGCCGTGTCTTTTCAAACGTTAATACAAAAATGAATGTGTGGATATTTTTATCTGTACGTTTGTTCTTATGCCATCAAGTTCAGGGGTACCCGCCACCTCCCACCAGTAAAAATGACATCCTACAGTTTATTTCTTTTGTATAAATTTCATAGACTATTTCAAATGAACCCATTGCCATCGAGTCAATTCCGACTCATAGTGACCCTATAGGACAGAGTAGAAATGCCTCGTAGGTTTTCCAAAGAGCACCTGGTGTATTCAAACTGCCGACATTTTGGTTAGCAGCCGAACTCTTGACCACTACGCTACCAGGGTTCCCATTTCAAGTGAAAGGGGGATTCAAATTGAGTGAACTGGTTATTTGCTGATACAACTATTTCAAGTCATCAGAGAAATCTCCAAAGAGGAAAAATGCATATATGCTCATGTATGTTTTCCTCCCTCCTTCCTTCCCTCCCTTCTTTCCTCCCTCCTTCCTTCTTTTCTTCTTTCCTTCAATGTGCTCATTTGCAATATAGAGTTAATTTCAGATTTTATAATATTAAAAAGTAGTAAGAAATTAAACTCAAATGATAAATCTTAAAATCTTTATGACTATATTTCAAATTATGATGAAATGACATTTCAAAGCATTTACTTGATAACATATGGGGAATTATGTAAGGATTATAGTAGGAATCAAAATATTTTAAAGCAATCATTAAACGATTTCAAAGATAGACCTATAGTGCCTAATCACATGCTCAGCATTTAAAATAAGTACTTACATGCTACAAAGCTGTTTTAAAGGAGCATAAACTATTTTATTTCTCTGTAATTCTCAAAATGTTATGGCAATTCAATTCTTTTGTTTACTTCAGTTCCAATCAATCCACTGTCATTGAAAAAAGCCTTGATTAAATGAATTTTATCTTTCAAATAGAAATATTCCTTTTCAGGTTCTGACTTAAAACTCTGAATTCCATAAGCTCAGCTTTCATCTCAAAAGAGACACGCAGGAGATCAGGTCATATGAAGATGTTATGATTTAACTGGGCTTTATTATATACCTGGAAACCCTGGTGCCATAGTGGTTAAGAGCTATGGCTGCTAACCAAAAGGCTGGCAGTTTGAATCCAGTAGGCACTCCTCGGAAACCCTATGAGGCAGTTCTACCCTGTCCTATAGGGTCACTATGAGTCGGAATCGACTCAACAGCAGTGAGTTTGGTTTTTTTTTTTGTTTTATTATACACTAGGAGCTCTGGTAGCATAGTGGTTAAGTGTTATGGCTGCTAACGAAAAGGCAGTCAGTTCAAATCTACCAGCCGTTCCTTGGAAACCCTATGGGGCAGTTCTACTGTGTCCTATAGGGTTGCTAACTATGAGCTGGAATTGACTTGACGGCAATGGGTTACGAGGTGCTTAAAACTAAAGGGAAAATGTCAACAATTAAACTTTGCTGGTAACAGGATGAGGTGAATGTTTAATATGAAATATGCAATTTTTAGCAAAGGTTTAAAATAGTAGCATATGTAAATCTCACACACCGTTACCAACTATCTTTACCATCTCATGTCTCACATAGGTAAGAGCAGGGTAACATAAATCAGACTGTGAGGTAAGACTGTGACAATTCTTCCTGCCTGAAACCTCCTCTTAGATTAGCTCCGCCTTCCAAAAATATTATTACAAGAAGTTTCAGTTTGGATTATCCTTATTCTCTAGAACTGATTTACATACAGATGCAAACATATAAATGACATTTCAAAAGAAAAGTTCTTCTTTACAACCTTCAGCTTTTTTTTCATAATTCCACAAAGAATGTTAGTAATAATAATTGATTTTGGAAATAAGTAGTAGACCTATAAAAAGCTGCCACTATTTAATGCAAGAAGTGTCTCAGACTCAGCTTTTATTTATTAGAATTTGAAGTCTCTCCATAACCTTAGTAAGATCAGTTATGGCTTAAATAAATGAGAAAAATGGCTGGCCAAAGATTCTTAGTTCTTAAAATAAATACTGTATGTTTTCTGTTTTCCTGCAAATTACCATAAACTATTTCTATTTGAGGATAGATTTGGCTCAAAGCCTAAGTCTACTGCATACATTCCAAATACCAGCTACAAATACCATCTTAAGAGGTTTCTGCTTTATTCACCATTTGAGTTACTCATCCTAGAGCTGTACCAGTGACGAGGTAGCAGAGCCTCTTCATAGTAGAAATATTTGCTACTTAAAAATAAACACAAATTTAGACTTACAACGTGTCCTCAGTGCTGTATGTGTGGTGAAGTTCCATAGTTATTACGTGTCCTAAGTATATATTCAAATATATTTAAATATATTCAAACAAAGGCTAAAAATTCCCTGGCAAAAGATTGAGTTTCTCCATCAACATGGCAGGAATTTCAAATAAATGATCTCTTCTCAAATTCTTTAGAGAAACGACTGCGTTCGTCTGGCCTCTCCTCTCTCCGCCCCTGCCCACCATCTTTCTCTGCTTTCGTTTATAATCCCGTCTGCCCCTCTTCGGCCACACTGCAATGATCTCCCATTATGTTGATGGAA
Organism: Trichechus manatus latirostris; assembly: GCF_000243295.1. Lineage (NCBI taxonomy): Eukaryota > Metazoa > Chordata > Mammalia > Sirenia > Trichechidae > Trichechus > Trichechus manatus. The sequence continues at coordinate 7,136,074 of NW_004443973.1, read as the reverse complement.
GAAAATGGGGAGAACTACCGATAAGGAGGGAGTCCTGGTGCGGTAGTGGTTAAGAGCTCGGTTGCTAACCAAAAGGTCAGCACTTCAAATCCACCAGCAAGTCCTTGGAAACACTATGGGGCAGTTCTCTGTCCTATAAGGTCGCTATGAGTCGAACCGACTCGAGGGCCCTTAACAACAGGGATAAGAAGAGGCAAAGAGACAAACGCCTTCTCAGATTTGAGAACTACAAGCGTGGCTCCTCACTTTCACCACTAGCTGGCGCCAGAGCTCTAAAGATGCAGTGATATATTGCGTCATAGCTTGCTAATTAACAAAGCTGTTTTCTAACTGATGGTAGTTTTGCTAGGAAAACAATGAAATGATTTTAACTACGAACGTGTAGTAAAGCAGCAGCAAAGAGGTTGCCATGCCAATGAAAATAACTCCATTTTATGTATCCAAGCTTATGTCTTCAAAAAATAAATACATCATTAAAGAATTTATTTTAATCTTACCCAAATAATAAACCGAGTAGACTTTTTCCTCCACAAACTATTCACTATAGATATAAAACTGTAAAAATTTCAGGTTATATAATGCTCTGTTAACCTAAATAAAGTGTGTTTTTTATTATGCCATTAGTCTAAGATAGCAATGTCCTACACTTCAGGGTAACGCAGAGAAAACTACTTTACTGCTTTTAGCTCCTAAATCACTTTTTAACCCACCTTCCTCCTAACCAGCTTCAGCTTTCCTCCTCTTGGCACATAAGCTCCAAGCGACCAGCTTTCAGTTTTCTGCCCCTGCCCTTCCCTCTTATACAGCAGAACACTGTCCTTCCAGACTCTCCTATTGCTGTAGGTTCTGTGGGGAGGAGCCGGCCAGCCATCTAAACGCAGATAACATCGCTAACTTCAAGGAAAGACTGCCCTGGACAAACGCTGCGTTTGTTTCACTAAATATTGTTACGCAACCAAGATATGCTGAGATTTAGGTCTGGACAGAACAAGATCTTATGTGAAAAATTCAAAGCATATGCTGCCGTGGAAAATATTCTTTTCATTTGAAGAGAAAATATATATATACATATATTTAGAGAGAGAACATTTTTATAATTAGAAAAGTTATAATACACAGATTGTTTTGGCAAGAGAAGGTGAATTCAGACGAAACTACAGTGAAATCAAATAATTTTTAAAAGAAATACTTCATATTTCAAGCTGTAAATATTTTAAAAGGCTGGTAATACTCATTCGGATCACGTGACTTATTATTACCCACCCCCTCATTGCCTCCCGGGACGGCTGGCGGTAGAGTGCTTGCGAGAAGAGAAGAAGGAAAGAGACTGATTGCCCTGGGCTTTCTCTGACTTTCATAGGCAGAAAAAAGTCAAGCTCTCCTTCCTTCACCCTTACCCTAGTGCCTCAAAGAAAGAATGCTAATCCTGGGCAGACTTGCTTTACCCTACACTACAAATGAGATAACATTTTTGTACACTTACAATCCTGTTCCCCTATCAGCTGCAGAGTTCTAAATCCTTTCCTGAGCTGAGTGTTCCCTTAGGATACCAGTGACCTATTGTCCTGTAATCTCCAAATAAGTCCCCAGAAATCAGCACGACAGAGAGTGGTTTGTAATACAAACTAATGTTTGTTCTGATGGCTTTTTGGTTTTCCAGTTGAAATCTCCTTTATGAACGCTTGTCTAATGGTGCCTGGTGACAGAGGGTGAAAATGAAGGAAAGTTGAGGGCAAGTTCCAAAAATTCCGCATAGCATTAAGTGCAATGTAGAAGCTCAAAACGTCTGCAGTGTAATAAAGGGTCAGATTTAATCCTTTGTTGTCAGTCATAATTTTGCTGGACCTTTCCCGGAACCATAATGACAAGGAAACTCCATTAGCCACAATTTGGAATGCCCTGGTCTTCATGCTAACTGCAGTTATCCAGTTATCTTTTATTACTTTCTGGCCTTAACCTAGAATGGACTGCATCAGGTGCTACTGAAACCAGAAGGTCCCTTTCCAAAGCCTAGTGCATGCCAGAGTCATATGCACAGTTTAATTCATATTCCACTCAACACACCCGTTTTATTTCCAGTGGAAATTGCTCATTTAATTGCGCTGTAAGTTTTATGGGGTATGCCCCAGGCTGTGTTCTTTATGCTAGGCATTTCAGTATTTATGGGCAGAGCTATACCCAAAACTTCAAACATAAAGTAAAACCAGCAAAATATGCTCTCCTCTGCTTCCATAAATACTTTTCACCAGTTTCATTATTTTTTCCAATGAAATTAAATGAGTGTGTTAAACCTGTAACATAGACTATTGCTTGGTATCTCCAGAGCTGTTTTTATTCTTCATATTCAAGTCAAACACAGCTCTGCTTTCCCGCTTAAGAATGGGCATGCAAAAAGAGCAACCATGGTCCATTCTCTGTGTGGTCCAGCTCTCCAGTAACAGTAAGGACTTCCTCTGTCAATAGTCTATAGAATTTTTATCCCTGAGACTAATCTGACGTGTAAAAGTTTTTTGGTTTTGTTTTTTTTTTTTTGAATGAACTCTGCTCACTTCTAGGTCATGCCTGCACACGGTGAATAAACACCCCGGGTTGCACGTCTGCTTCACGTGTTGCAGACTAGGGCTGGTTTAACGAAATGAACACCTTAGGTCAGTCTTTTTTTTGCAGGTAGTTCCTGCGTTTGGGGCAGGGGCAGACAGCCATGATTACTATGGCAGATCAGACCGCATTCCTAAACTACTCAAATGCTAATGCGGTTCTACGGTTTATTACTAAATGTATGGCTGTTTTCTTTCCTTCTTTCTTTTTTTTTTAATCTATTACAGGTTATCCCATTAGATGAAATATACAAGAGCAAGTTTCCAGGGAATTCCAGAGTTTTAGGCAAATGCTTCTTGATAAAGTTCATTAACGGCTGTAGAGCAGTTTCAGTGGAGCAGTGTGAACAGAAGCTGCTTCATTCAGGTTTCAGAAAAGATGAACAGGAAGAGAATAAAGACAACAGACAACCCATTTGTCTATGTATTTGGAAGGTGTAGTATGCTCAAGTGAAGATGTTTACTAAATTGAGATAGGTAAGGGCACACTAGAGCCACTGGGAGAGACAACAGATTTTCAAGGACTAAGGTTTGAATGTGGGAACAAAGCAGAATAAGGCAGGACTAGACTTGTGTTTTCAAAAGAATAGGCAGCATTTCCCTGACTTCGGAGGAGCTAGAGGTGGCAACATGAACTACAGGAGTGGGACTCCTAGAGATGTGCCTTTGACTAGATCTCAATAATCCAGGGATGTCTATAAAGGAGGTATTGGGGGAAACTAGGAATCTTAACAAAGACATGTCTTCTTCCTTCCCAGAACTACTCCTGGGAGAAAACCACCCCTGCAAATCCTGCAGCGTATGAGGGATACAGTCAACGACAGCCTTCCTTATAGGACTGGTTTTTAACCTACTGATCACAGCATTGATGTGATCATTCCTTTATTCGGATTCAGTGTAGCTGCAAGTGGCTGAAAATGCAAAATAACTGTGGCTCCAACAAGATGGAAACTGTAGCAGTCATGAGGTTGTTGTTATTAAGTGCCCTTGAGTCAGCGCCAACTCATAGGGAACTTATGGATAACAGAACAAAGCATTGCTCAGTCTTGCGCCATCTTCATGATCATTGCTATGTTTGAGTACATTGCTTTGGCTATTGTGTCAATCCATCTCATTAAGTGTTCCCTTCATTTTTACTGACCTTCTACTTAAGCAACCATACTGTCCTTTCCTAGCGACTGGTTTTCCTTGATGACATGTTCAAAGTAAGCAAGCCAAAGTCTTGCCATCCTCGCTTCTAAGGAGCATTCTGGTTATATTTCTTCTAAAACTGATTTGTTCGTTCTTCTCACAATCCACAGTATATTCAATATTCTTTACCAACACTACTGTTCGAATGCATCAGTTCTTCTCCTGTCTTCCTTTTTCATTGTCCAGCTTTCACATGCAGATGAGGAGATTGAAAAAACCATGGCTTGAGTTAGGCACATCTAAACCAAGGGACATTTTTGCTTTTGAAAACTTTAAAGAGGTCATGACGACAATCCACATATTCTGGTTCTCCTCTCTTCGGGGACTGTACTTCCTTATCCCTTTTGAAGTTAGGTGTGGTCATGTGACTTGCATTAGACAACAGAATGTCTTGTCATTTCCAGGTGGAACCTTTAACAGTACACAATTCACAACACTGCCTTTGCCTGCCTCAGCAATAGTGGAGGCATGGGTTGAGATGGAGTTCTGTCAGCCTGGGTCCCTAAGTACCCAGGATGAGCGGAGTTCCCTTGATGACTAGAATTGGGCATGTAGTATGATCAAGAAATAAACGTTTGTTAAGCCACAGATTATATTTCTTTCTCACATAAAAGTCTGAGTGTGAGGACTAGGACTGATACAGTGATCCACGGTCTTAGGGACCCAGGCTCCTTCTATTTTGCTGTTCAGCCATGCATAGCCATGGTCTCATGATCCATGATTATAGCACTGTTCCAAGCAGCAGGAATTAGGAAGGAATGAAGAGGTTAAGGGTGTTCCATTTCTTAAGAAAGGCTCTAAGCTGCCTCACTTCAACTTAGATTGCTTTGGTCAGACTTGGTCATATGACTACACCTAGCACTGCAAGGAAAGGGGAATGAGTGAAGATTGGGTGAGGTCCACACAAAAAATGTGAGCTGTTTCACTAGGGAAGGAGAGATAGAGAACTGCCACCCTGCTTTTAACCCTCAAGAACTTCTTTTGTAAATGTGGAGGCTGGTGACAGCATTTCACTGGCCCTCCTAATTTTTTTATAAAAATGGAGAAGTAGTTAGAATATTGATCAAAGCGGATGATAAGAGATTGAGTCCACCTTCTTTTTTGGGGGGGAGGGGGTAGGAAGGGGAAGAGCTTTTTTCTTCCCCTAAACCTCTGTTGTAAGATATTATGAGACAACAGTCCTCATAACAACCTTCAACAATATTTGAAGTGATATTATCTGTACCTAAAGAATTCCAGGTACTTATTCATTTGGGTACTTTCAAAGAAACACCACAAAAATCAAACTTTTTATTATCAACTATGTCACTCGACTAAGTGTTCTAGAAATACAAGCTACAGGGATAGAAAGATTGGCATAATCCGGGGATTACATTCAAGTGAGTTTGGCTGTACATTCATTGTTTCTTGAAAAGACTAGAAATGAAGAAAAATAGATCAATGTGATCAATTCTAACTTAGGGAGCTGATTTTCCATTGAGTCTGAGCTGAAGCTGGCAGCAAGAATTAGCATTGCCTCCTTTAAGGGCAGACCACAATTGATCTGGTTCCCAAGACAGTCCTTGACAGACTTGATGAAACTGGTCAGACACTGTAGACAGAACCTTTTAACAGTGTACTCAGTTCAAAGCAAAGTGAAAAGCTTTTTGTTTGTTTTTGTTTCCCATCTAAATTCACTTCTGGTCACCATTCTTTATGTAAAAAAAAAAAATTAATATTTTTATTGTTAAAAATGTTTCCTTAATGTCACTGAATCGTACATTTGAAGAACATTGAAATGGCAAATGTTTTGTTACACATATATTTACACACACAAAAAAAATTCTTAACCATTTTTGGTGAGCACTACACCTAGATCAGGAAGGGATTTTTGAATGGCTCATGGCCTCTAAAGTACTTATGGTCCGAGATGTGGATATAAGAAAGGCAAACCAATGGGTGTACGGCAACTTTTTTTCCAAAATTAATTATCATAATGCAAATTAAAAGAGGACCTGTGACGGGCAGCAGCGCAGTGTTGTTCTGTCCTTTTGTTTTCCTTTCTACTTCTTTTCCTGCTTCCATACTTAATTCATTTAATAGGAAATGTATTGTCCATTGCTGGGGTTCAAACATGTCTGGGCATGTTTGTCAAACTTGTGGGGCAGGTTTGGCAGGGGACAGTCCGCAGGAGGCCTGAGCCGCCCCTGGCAGTGAATTCAAACTGGGTTTACTACTGAGTTCAAACGCATCCCAGCAAGTCTGGCAATTTGCTCCAAGCTGGAGAAGGGGCTATGTGTGAGATTCAGAAAAGTCTCCCAACTAAAGAACTTATCCTCAAAACAGAGGGAATCAGCTGTGAAGAGCTTGATGGGGCACAGTGGTTAAGAGCTCAGCTGCTAACCAGAAGGTAGGCAGTTAGAATCCACCAGCTGCTCCTTGGAAACCCTATGGGGCAGTTAGTTCTCCTCTGTCCTATAGGGTCACTATGAGTTGGAGTCAACTAGATAGCAATGGGTTTATTTTTGTTTTTGTTTTTTGTTAGAGCCTGGGAGGATGAGTCCTTAGGTAGTGCAAATGGTTAAGTGCTCAGCTGCTAACCAAAATGTCAGAGGTTCAAGTCTACCAAGAGATGCCTCAGAAGAAAGATCTGGAGATTTACTTCTGAAAAATCAGCCTTTGAAAACCCAATGGAGCAAAATTGTATTCTGACACATATGGGGCCGCCATGAGTCAGAATCCACTTGATGGCACCTGCTTAGATCCTGGGCACAGAGAAGGTTGTGAAGAAGCTGAAAGAGTTGTTTCACCAAACATGAGTCAATTCTCATGGCAACCCATGTGTGTCAGTAATGTAGGCGACCATATTAGTTCTCCAAGTACAATTTTAGGGAGTCATACAGCAAGCGGGTGAGGAAAATAAAAATTGGGGAACCAAGAGTAATGGGGAATAAATCAATACAGTATTCCAATACTATAACCCAAAAGGAACAAAAATTCTAATAAGAGCTTAAATGTAAAGAAATATTAACCTGCTCTGTGGCACCTAAAACAAAGAGGTAGGGCATTTTCCTGGAACATCTCCATTTCTGTAATTGCTTAACTGACTAATCAAAAAAGGCTAAATTTATTAAACTTCAAGCTCACAACCAAGTGTTTTTCTTGCTTTTGATATATCCTAAAACATTTTAAAGTACTTTAAACTGTCGTTTCATATAGATTCATTAGGTGGCTAATGGTATGTAATACAATTGTAATAGTTTTAGTAAATAATAAAATTAATGCATTCTCTTAAAACAAATAGTAATGTAAAATAATAAAAAGAGTCATAGTTCTTCAAATTATAATATTCAGTATGTATTTTAGTTGGAAAGGAAGAAAATATCCAGCTGAAGTATGTTCTGTAAACTTCTTTGTAGTCATAACACCTTTTTTCAAAAGCTATGTTTTACACAGACATTCTCTATAAATACAGCAAGTAAAAGCAGATCTGCTCCAGTGCTATACTGGTAAATGTTTTTCATGGATTGAATTATGTTCTCCAAAAAATGTGTGTATCAATTTGGCTGGGCCATGATTCCCAGTATTGTATGGTTGTCCTCCATTTTGTGATTGTAATTTTATGTTAAAGAGGATTAGGGTGGAATTGTAACACCCTTTTTAAGGTCACATCCCTGATCCAATATAAAGGGAGTTTCCCTGGGGTGTGGCCTACACCACCTTTTATCTTATAAGACATAAAAGGAAAGGGAAGCAAGCAGGGGGTTGGGGACCGCATACCAACAAGAATGCAGGGCCAGGAGCCGAGCATGTCATTTGGACCCACGTCGTTTGGACCCAGGGTCCTTGGGCGGAGAAGCTCCTAGTCCAGGGGAAAATTGATGAGGAGGCTGACAGAGACAGAAAGACTTCCTCTGGAGTTGATGCCCTGAATTTGGACTTTTAGCCTACTTTACTGTGAGGAAATAAACTTCTCTTTGTTAAAGCCATCCACTTGTGGTATTTCTGTTATAGCAGCACTAGATGACTCAGACAATGTTTAACAACGAGCTCTCTGAGAAAAACTGACTTGTAATGTTTGCTGATTCCTGTGGTGTAAATGTTCCCACCATGGCAATCAGTAAACATGAAGTTGGGAAGAGATTAGCACAATCTGCTCTTGCAAGCAGCACACCTCTGAAACCTCACCCCCCAGCAGTCTTCTCCTCTACCTTAATGCGCCAAGGGGCACAGTTTAAAAACTGATAGTAAAATAACTTTGTATAGGGAATCTTTATGATCTTCAGCTCTAAGACTGGTAAATTGCTCCTTTTCAATAATTGTTAGGTGCCATCGAGTCTGTTCCGACTCATAGGGACCCTATGGATAACAGAACGAAATCTTCACAATCGTTGCTATGTTTGAGCCCATTGTTGCAACCACTGTGTCAATCCATCTCCTTGAGGGTCTTAGAAATCCCATTTGTCTAGTGTTGTGATTGAATGAAAGTTTTTTTAATACACAGTAGAAATTTAATAACTACCAATAAACAACTGTTTCCTACTCACTTAAGTAACCTTTTGACTTTCATCCAATGACACTCCCTGTATATACTTTAGACACATTTTCCTCAAATTTAGGGTGATATGGAATTCCAAAGGGGTCACATGAATTAATTCTTAAAACCTTGCTCTTAATAAAAGTCAAAGCACACCCAGACATTATCTTCCTCTCTCCTCTCCCTCCCTCTCCTTTTCCTTTCAAAAGTTGCAATGAATTTGGAGATATTTAGCCTGGTTGGATAAGTAATTTGTACAGAAGTAGAGCCCGTTTCAATCTTAAAATTCAAGGATGTGGGCCTTTTGATTATGGGGAGCCTAGAGAGACTACCACTCGTCTGTCAGTTTGTCATACTGTGGGGGCTTGTGTGTTGTTATGCTGGAAGCCATGCACTGGTATTTAAAGTACCAGCAGGGCCAGCCATGATAAACAGGTTTCAGTGGCACTTTCAGACCAATACAGACTAGGAAGAAGGACCTGGTGATTTCCGAAAAAAATTGGCCAATGGAAACTTTATGGATAGCAGCAAAACATTGTCTAAAATAGTGCTAGAAGATGAGCCTCTCAGGTTGTAAGGATGGCGCAGGACCAGCCAGTGTTTCGTTCTGTTGTACATAGGGTCACTGTGAGTCGGAAGTGACTTGATGGCATCTAACAACAAGAAAGAAAGCCAAGGAACCCTGGTGGTGGTGTAGTAAAGTTCTCAGCTGTTAACTGAAAGGTTGGCAGTTTGAACCCACCAGCTGCTCCTCGGGAGAACAACTTGGCAGTCTGCTCCTGTAAAGATTGTTGCTGCTGTTTGGTGCTGTCGTATTAGTTCCAATTCATGGCAATACCATGCACAACAGAACAAAACACTGCCTGCTCCTGCACCATCCTCACAACCGCTGTTATCCTTGAGCCCATTGTTGTGTCCATGTCAATCCATCTCCTTGAGGGTCTTCCTGTTTTTCAAAGACCCTCTACTTTACCAAGCATGATGTCCTTCTCCAGGGACTGATCCCTCCTGACAACATGTCCAAAGTATGTGAGATATAGTCTCACAATCTTTGCTTCCAAGGAGCATTCTGGCTGTACTTCTTCCAAGACAGATTTGTTCATTCTTTTGGCAGTCCATGGTATATTCAATATTCTTCGCCAACACTGTAATTCAAATAGATCAATTCTTTTTTGGTATTCCTTATTCATGCCTAGCTTTCACATGCACATGAAGCAACTGAAAACACCATGCATTGAACCCTATGGGGAAGGTGGGGACAAGATGGTGGAGTAGTCAGACGATTCCAACAACGACCTGAAAAAACAAGTGATTCGATTATATATGGCAATCTGGAAGCCCTAAACATCAAAGGCAGAGTTGAGGAACCAGACTGAGTGGCAGGGAGAGGGAGAGACAGTTCGGAAGCAGCGCAGAGTTGCCAGACCTGACACGGTGAGAGCCTGAGCCCCTCAGGCTTAAGCAGCTCGGGGGTGAATGGTGAGGCAGGCAAGCATCAGTGCTCAGGAGCCATATTCCGCACTGGGAGAGATCCAGACGCTGACAGTCTACTCAGCCATGCAGAACCAGTGAGAAGCAGCCTTTGACAAAAGGTAAGTGCTTGTGTACAGTCTACCGCACGGATCAAAAACATCCCCCTTAGAGAAAAACCTCTTTCCCATTTACCTCCTGGCTCCCTGCTCTACACTGGGTCCTGGACTGGCTTCAGCAACTGCCCAGTGCCCTGGGCCACAAATAGGATCCATCACATGCTTGGAGCCATTCTCCCACCTTGGAGTGTGAACAAATTACCAAATGGGCAAAAATAAACTGCTGGCTCCCCTAAGCCAGGAAGCCAGGGTAGGCACAGCTCTTTAGCCTAGGCACGGGCATAGGGGATCCAGACTTTCAGTGCCTTTCCCCCTGCATGGACTTGTGTGGGCCCATCACAACAGCGTAGGCCCTCATTACCAAACTACAACAGGGTATATACCAGAAGTCTAACTTCAACTGTTTCAACTGTGAGGTGGCAGGTTCTTGACATTCTTGATACTGCTCTGCACATTAAGCAGAGTATTCACCTACCCACATCAGGGGCCTGAGGACTGGTGGCTCCAACCACACCACCTACCCACTTGTGATAGGGACCTATGAATAAGAGGCGCACCCCAGTCCTTACAGCCAACAACATTATGTGCTCATAGTCCAGGTGCAAAAACCACCCACCTACATGCTCTAGGGAACAGGGACACGCCTTCTTTATGGACACTCAGGGGCGGCCATCAGCTCCCTGCCTTGCCCAGAGTGTGCCCCCCTGCTGCAGCCAGATGCCTATGCCTACATCAATCACTTATGCCTGTCTAGGACTATAAGTGAGAGCCTACACCACACACTTGGTGGCTATCTACCAGGACACCTGAGCCGAATCCACACAGGAGGAGTGGGCGGACTCCTGAGCTCACATACCTAGTAACAGATCTAACCACCTGGTGACAGGACATTTGAGCTTCAAAGGTGCCAATAATCAAACTAGTTCATACGAGCAGCCTATTTGGGCATATCAAAACAAAACAAGCAGCTAGGACACAGTAAGAAAACATAAAATAAATAAATACAATAACTTATTGATGGCTCGGAGACAACAATCAATATCAAATCACATAAGGAGGCAATCCATGATGGCTTCAGCAAGCTCCCAAAATAAAGAATCTAGAAATTTTCCAGAGGAAGAAAAGTTCTTGGAATTACCAGAGGCAGAATACAAAAGATTAACATACGGAACTTTTCAAAAAACTAGGAAGGAAATTAAGCAAAACACAGAACACGCAATAGAGGAAATTAAAAAGATTAGCGAACAGCATAATGACAAATTTAACAGGCTGCAAGAATCCACAGAGAGACAGCAATCAGAAATCCAGAAGATTAGCAATAAAATTTCAGAATTAGACAACTCAATAGAAAGTCATAGGAGCAGAAGTGAGGCAATAGAAGTCAGAATTAGAGAGGTTGAATATGAAAAAACTCAACACTGACTTATATGAGGAAAAATCAGGTAAAAGGATTTTTAAAAAATGAAGAAATCCTAAGAATTATGTGGGACTCTATCAAGAGGAATAACCTACGAGTGACTGGAGTACCAGAACGGGGGGGTGGGGGGGATAACAGAAAATACAGAGAGAATTGTTGAAGATTTGTTGGCAGAAAACTTCCCTGATATCGTGAAAGATGACAAGATATCTATCCAAGATGCTCAT